>NC_048232.1:31788698-32088698 GCF_002007445.2 Ailuropoda melanoleuca | reverse complement strand
TCATAAATTGTCCACTGTAGCCAAGGTCACTATCAATTTATTTAAATTCTATTTGCTCAAGCATGCAAAGTGAGCAAAACTTGTGAAAGTGGTGACTGTGTGAAACAAATTTAGTATGATAAAAAATAATAGAGAAGTTTAATGTTTATTTAATTGCACTGGAGAATTGTTACTGTGCTACTGGGTAATTGGAGATAAATCAGAATCAACCTCATGCAAGAGAGCAAAATGTATTTGCTTTGGACTCCCAGTCAGACTTAAGTTCAATTTTCAACTCTGCTACTGACAAACTGCACAATCTAGTATGTTTCTTAACCTGTCCAGGACTCAGTTTCCTAGAAAATGGGAGATAAACCTAGTTCTATGTTATAGGGTTACAAAGGGAACCACATGAAATGATGCAATAGAAGGCTTAGCTTGAGCATTGCTAGCATCCTACAGATATTGGTGCTGCATTTTGAATATAATTAGTATCACCTTTACATACCAAACTGAGTATTTATGAAGTCATATGGGAGAAATAAATTGGAATGATTCTTTTTCTCAGACTCCCTAAATTCGTCCCCTTCCTTCCTAAAGACCATTTATTGGGACCTGTGTGAAGCTGAATTCTGAAGTTTACACAAACAGGGAAAACTTCTCAATGGACAACAAACTGAAAGAGAGAAGATCTAGAAGGATGAGATTAATCCCGTTGTTGCAATTCAGAGATTGGCTCCAGCCAGTATGGTCTCTGTAAGTAATTTGCATAACAAGGTAAGAGCTTCTGCCTGGAAGCTTCCTCACCTCTCTGGAACTCCTATCCCGTATCCAAGTATTAGTCCTTCTTCTCCAACCAGGTCTACCCCCCAAATCAAATTGTATCCTTTCTTCAAATTAATCAAGCCTGGACTATTCAGCTAAATTATCCATGAATTATCTGAAAGTTGGAATAAAGCTTAATCCTTCTGAGATTAAGCTATTTATAGTTTCCCCAATTTACCACCTGTTTAGACCTTCACATCTTGTGCATGCCACTCTCTCAACCTATCTCCCTCATTTACCTACTCGGGAAATTCCTCTTCATCCTTCGAGGCATGGTTCTGATTTTACCTTCCCTCTTGAATATTACTGGATGCCCCGGGCAAAGCTAGTCACTTCTTCACTATGTTTCCATAGTCATTGTTTTGTAGTTTAAAATCATAGTATTGATCACCATATCAATTAACATATGCATTTTCCCCATTAAGCTGTTTGATTCTTCCTTGTATTTTTTTATGTACCTAGCCCAGGCCTGGAGTACAACAGGTCCTCAACAGCAACTATGCAGAAATGCTATTGATTATGCTCTTCTAAAAATCAATGGAATTGGCTTTGGACCTAGCAAAATATTTACCAAGTAGCATATGCTTTTCTTGTCATTGCAAGAACAGGTACAAATGAACCTAAAAGCACCTTAACTTCTGGAATAGAAAGGGGTATCTTTGGTTTGTAGAGATACTGTGGGAGAGTAGTAACATAAAGAGGATGGGATGGACATTTTAAAGTCAGAGAGACTGGGTATAAGAATCATCTTCACCTCTGTCACCTAATAGCTGGGGAGCTTCACACACATTACCTTGCCCACTAATCCTTGGTTTCCTCTTTCACAAAAATGTGGAGATATTGTGACTATTAATTGAAATGATGGATAAAAAGAGCTGAGCAAATGTGTGGCACAATACCTGAATGAATATAGTGATTGCTACAAAAACACTTCCCTTCCAGGAACTTTGTCTTGGGCTAGGGGGAAACCTGGTGTCGGGGAGGGGCGAAAGTGAAAATTGTGCACCTACATTCCTAACAAGGAATGTAACACAGGGTTGCACACAGGCCCTAATTATGGAAAAGCTATACCCAAACATCTCATTTGGCCAATCAAATTCAAAATGCAAGACTTTATTTTGTGTACAACTACACATTAATAGCATCTAAGCTGTATGTTATGTGTGTGTTTTGTTTTATTTCCAAAACACAAATCTTTACTTTTTTCTCTATAAATATCTTGATACATTTTGGCTTCCAGTTTAACAGAAGACACAGTACAATAATATAAGTATTTTATCAGATTCCCACAAGAGCCTATATTTTTAAATAAGGCATTTATTACAAGATTAAATAAGATCATTATGATAAAAAAAACTTTCTGAAAAAACTGTTACCCTGTAAAAACAGACTTAATCTTAATGAAATAGAATCAAGAAATTTCCTCAATCATGAGCATGTTACCATGCCATAAGATGCCCGTTGGTAAATTTTTGATGTCTTTTTGTGAATCACTGATTAATTCTATTATCTTCAGACGTAAGCTGACCTAAAAAAATAATGGTGCTCACAACAGCATTTCATTGTAAGTACTGCTTTACATCTCCATTTTATACACTAGCCTCTGTGCAGCAGAGAAAACCCTACTACAGCCAGAGTCAGGCTACTAGGAATACTGATGCTGGCCTCTTTTCCCAGCTACTCTCTTGGGATACATAGCCAAACTAGGGGTACAGTATGGTGGTGGAACAGCATATAGCCAACTGACCGCTAGGGAATTCAGACCCATGGCCAAAGCCTCTTTAACACTGTACTCCTAGTGGCCTGATTTAAGAACTCTCACTTCATTCATGATAAGACAGCTTTAAACAACTGTGCTTTTCCTTGAGAATTAACAATGTACCTACTTAGGTTATCTCAGGATAAAATACTAAATTCTATGCCCTGATTAAACTTTTTCACTGAAGTATATTGCTGTTACTTTTTTGTCTCAAACTCTCTTAATGGCCAGTTTCACATGAAATCATTTATTAATGCAGTCAGCCAGCTGATCAACACATTTATTAAGCACCTATTATGAGCCAGGCACTCTTGTAGGTGCTACTCAGAGTAGTGATTCTCAAACTCTAGGGGAAATCTTGTTAAAATAGATCCTGATTCAGAAAATCAGGGGTGCAGCCTAAGATCCTGAATTACCAAGATATGAAGTTAACAGTTTTGGTCCACAGATAAGATAACAGAGAAAACTATAAACAGGGTAAGGTTTTTTAAACTACAAATTGGATTTTTTATGGATATTTAACTGATGTGATGTAATTATTGAAAAGAAGGCTAACTAAATACATGAAAAAATCTGAAAGGAGTTTTACTTTTTAGGCGGTATAGAATAATTGTCTACTGACTAATATAGTGATGTCCAGAAAAGATCTTCTCTTGCATTACATGAAGCGATAAGATTTACTTTCGATTCTATGTTTAACTGCATTTATTCAATTTCAATTACAAACTGACTAAAAATGTGAATGGTGCTTAAAACACTGAAATTGTGTTTTCATACTAAAAATTGCATACAGTTGTTTATAGGATATTTTTTTCTGTTGCCATATTGACGAACTGTTGTTTCTGAACTGCTTTTGAAAGCATAGATCCACTAACCAGAATTTCATAAGTAGGGTTTTCCATATGAAGGTGAAGTTTGGCAAGCAAAACCCCCAAGAAGATAGCATGGCATCATTCATTGCATTCCTAATTGATCATTTAAATTTCCATGCTTGGAGAAATTTTTGTTGGAAATTTTACAGTCCTAAAATTAATGCTGAATAAGGCACAGTTTTTTCCAGTTTTTTTGTGGTACTGCAAAACCACTCCAGTTAATCATGATAAAGGCCTGTGTCACGATGACCAATTTCATTTCAGTTTGATGCATAATCCTTTTATTTATTTATTTATTTATTTTAAGATTTTATTTATTTATTCGACAGAGATAGAGACAGCCAGCGAAGAGGGAAGACAAGCAGGGGGAGTGGGAGAGGAAGAGGCAGGCTCATAGCAGAGGAGCCTGATGTGGGGCTCGATACCATAATGCCGGGATCAAGCCCTGAGCTGAAGGCAGACGCTTAACCGCTGTGCCACCCAGCCGCCCTAATAATGCTTTTTTTTAAACACCAAACAAACACTGTGCTCTACCTCAAGAAAATCCATGTTTTTCAAACTATTAAGGGGTAATGTAAAAACTCAAGAGGACACTAGCTAATTTGTCTCTGAGATTAATACAGACAGAATAGTATCTTTAAATTTAGATTTCTCTAAAGTTGTATAATGTTTTAAATTTAAGTACATACTCTATAATTTTTATCAGTGTATTTTTACATGATTCTCTGCACTTGTAACATATACCAGCACATTGAATGCTCTAATTTCCAGATTGTTTTACAGCTCTTGCTTCAAATGCTATCTAAAATTTACTAGCAACCAAAATTTGGAACTGTATTTTTAAGTATTAAGCCTACAGATGGTTATTAAATTTTAAAAATGTGGTGTTTTTTAAACTTAAATTCTGCTTTGGGGTATTCAGCTGTAGTTTTAAAGCATGTACCCCACATACAATTTCTTATTTATCAAGAAGCACCTTTCATCAGCTATCTCTATCTCTAAAATGATAGAATAAAGGCTGTTCTTCCTCAAACACCAGGTTTTATGCAGCCCAGTAAAGTGTAAGGCACAGACATGTTTGCCATTCCCCTAGCAAATGTTTATCAAAATAGCCACTGTCTGAGAGCAATTTTAAAATATGCTAAAAATGATATGCCTACATTTTTCTGTATTCATTCTTGTGAGGGAAAAGTAGCTGAACATTCTTAGCCAGCCTCTTCAATTGTACTGTGAAAATTCCCTTCTGCTGTGGGTTCATTCAAAGCCAGGAGTATGGCTTTACACAGCTTTTCATTGTACTCAAGGGAAGTTTATGGAAATGTTACAGAAATAAGCTACAAATGGAAATCTGGCCTTCTGCCAAACTGCATCTCTCCTTCCTGCTCTAACAACTTTCTTTTCCCCTTCCATACTCAATGTGTTCTTAGCATATAGAACATTTATCTAAAACTAATTTTAGAAATACAAAATATATCAATTAAATCTTAAACAATATTAATAGCTGAGAGTTATAAAGTATAGCTGTGTGCCAGACATCTTCCTAAATGGGTTACATTTATTAAATATAAATGATTTTCTAAATGCTTCTCATAAACTAAGTCATTTAACCCTCATGATAACCCATGAGGTGGGTACTGTTGGTATCCCCATTTTATAGATGACGAAATTAAAGCACAAAGATTTGCCCAGAGTCACTTAGCATGTTGTTGGCAGATGTAGATTTAGAGCCCAAGTCACCCTAACCCAGAGTCCAGGCTCCCTCAGTACTTGCCATAGACTTTTCATGACAATTTACCTCTGTCTACAATAAACTTGAATGAATCAGACAGAACTGTTGGGAAAAGGGGGGTAGATCAGTTTTACATTTGACTTGACTGACAATACTAAGCAATTGTGTAATTTTTCTTTGAAAGATGGATAAACATTTTCTTATATTTTTAATTTACACATTATGGTGAAAATAGCATATATTACAAAATGGTTTTTAGAAATAAAAAAGTGTAACATACTTGCATATCTTTCACTTGATAATCACGATTATTTTTTTGGAAGAGTTGAGTTCCTTGGGTTGAAATACATTTTTGAGAAGCAAAAAGAAAATAAGAAAGAGAAAAAAGGAAAGGAAAGCAAAAATATTTTCCAAAATTCTGATTCAAATGGATGTATGACATTGGAAAGGCCTGTGTTATTCTTACTATGATGTGCTCAGTCATAAAATTAAGATTAGAAACAGGAATGCTCATGAGATTACTGAGCCTTCCAGGTTTGATAGGAAATAAAAACAGAAATATATATCCAATATGTTTTCCCCTTATGAATGTAGTTTAGTTGCAAAGAAAAGTCACAGCCAAAAATTCCTGAGTAGTACTCCCAGTCCTGACACTGACTTGTTCAGTGACCCTGGCAATCTGCCGGACCACTGTGATTTCATTTCCTTCTCTGCAAAGTTAGCCGAATACTTACCTACATCCCAGATGTTGGAAGACTTAATTAATGTCAATGTTTGTGTAAACATGAAATGCTGTTTACCCAGCAAATGCCAAGTAATTCAGATTTTTTACTCCCACTTTTTGCAGGCACCATAGAGTACAGAAGAAACAACTTGCTAAAATAGTTGGTAATATCAGGAATTCTTGGACCTTTCTTTGCAGGAATAATTGTAAAAAATCATTTATTAACCATTCACATAATAATGAATTTCTGCATATGGTCACCAAATTTTACATACATTGCACTAGTTAAACATTTATAACTGAATATGTCAATTATACCTCCATTAACCTGAAAAAATGCATAGTTGTATATTCGTATTGGTCTCCTACTTAGCCATGCCTAGAATAGTGTCATGGGTTCCAGCCACAGTGAGCCTGATGTCTTATTATCTCCTAAGGCCACAGACTGTACTTCTATACCATTAATCGGGCATCCTGAAAATTCATGCAATGAATATCAGGGACACTAACATCAATTGTCATGATGCCATTCACATTTCTGAGAAAACAAATTAATGTTCTTGTCTTACTTTCTGTCTCAGCATCTTGTGTCTACTGACACATGCAATTAATCACTTATTTATTCATATTTTTATGCACTTATTGATTGTCTACTATGTGCTAGACACTGTGCTAAGTAAACCCTAGGAATATATTGGTGAGCAAGAAAAAAATAGTTGTTGGTATTATAAAACATACTCTCAGATGAAATGTAGACATTAAGCATGTGTTTATTAATCATATGTGTAAGTTATCATGATAGGAAAAGCTTAGGGACACCTAGCATGTTATAGAAACTAAGGAATATCTTTGGAAGGAGATGATATTTCAGCTGCAATTTAATAGTGAAAAAGAGTGTGGTCCAGGCAGAGGGAAGAGCATGCACAATAAACCACGAAAATGAGAGAGAACTTAAGGTTCAGGTTGGCCTGGTATCATACTGAAGTAGTGTGAGAAGCACTTTATCCTAAGGAACTGGAAAGTTTTTGAAAGATTTTAGGCAAGGATGTGAGATTACTAGACTCACATTTTTATTAAAAAAATCACTCTAATTAGAGTTTGGAGACTGGATGAAGAGAGAACTCTAGGGGCAGATATAAGTTAGGAGGTCATAAAAATAATATTTCACAAGAATTAATGGTGAAGTGGATGAAGCTAGTAGCAGAAAGAGTGTAGAAAAACGGTGATTTGGCAAATGTTTGGAAAATAGAACTAGGTGGACATAGAACTTTATAGGGTTTTTTGAAGGAGAAGTGCAGAGAAGGGGCCAAGAAGGCAAAGCAGGATTCAAGGATTCCTGTCAGGTCTAGAGCTTCAACAAGGCATAGAGGAAACCTTCACTGAACTAAGAAATACTGAAAGCAAAACAGCTTCAGAGGAAAGATGACTTTAGTTGTAGACTCATTAAGTTCACAATAACCAAAAACATTCAGTGAAAACATTTGAGAGACAGTTTAACTTAAGGCCCACATAAGTGTTTTGGCAGAAGAAAGACTTAGGAATCTTCAATATATAAATTGGAAATAAACCCAAGACAGAAGAGGACATTGAACAGGGCAAGTATATAGAGTAAGAAGAACATAAGGCCGAGGAAAGATATTGAGAGGCATCAATATTTAATGAAAGAAGAGGAGAAGCCTACAAAGGAGATTGAAGAGCGGGAGGAGGAAAGAGGGGAGGAAAAAAAAGAAAGAAAGAAGAGGAAAGCCCAGAGAGTCACCACTAGAACTTTGAGAGAAACAGGCTCCCTTACACACTGCGAGTGGGAAATAACACTGGAATAATTTCTGAAGTGAGAAATTTGTCAATCTCTCTCCACATTAAGAATATACATAAAGAATATTCTTTAATCCAATTTACTTTTCAGCAGTTTACTCTTCAAATAGGCACACAAAATGACACATGGACAATGATATTTTACATGAATGTTGCATAACATAAGCAGAAACAACCTAAATGGCAAATAATAAAGAAGTGGTTAGGTAAATTGCATTAGAACCATATAACAGAATATATTGCAGCTGTTAAAAACTGCTTTTTAAAAATATTGACTCAATGATATTGTGAAGTAAAAAAAGCAAGCTATACTACTTCATGTATAGTAGATTACAATACTTACATGTTATAGTACACATATGAAATAAATAAATATATATGTAATAGAAGTGATGAAATGAAAACTAATAGTATAGATATTATTCTTTTGAAAGTGACTATGAAACTAATGTGAGATATATAGTTTATTGGTGTTGGATAATGTGGAATAAAGGATGGCCTGGTTGAGATTGTAGAAGAGCATATTCAAATGTTAATACAAAGGAGGCAGTTTGAAGAAAAAGTTGCAGAGAGAATAGAACATGAGGATGATGGTAGAACTAGGCCATGAGGAGGCCCAAAGCATAGGGGAATAATTCTGTAGAACAGGAAGAAGGATATCTTTTCCAAATGTATATGGAGGGAAGAAAAAAAATAGGCATGCATGCAAGCAAGGTACAGATATAGTGATGAAAAGTTAAAGAAATTACTTTTAATTAATTTTATTTTCTCTCTGGAGAAGGCCTAGAATGCTTGGGGAGGTGTAAGTCAGAGAAATCTGAAGAATTGAACAAAGTTTAAAACTGTAAATGTGACAAATAGGAAACTTAACTGATTTGGGAAATCCAAGATTGCTGGGTGGTGGTGATGATACAGTGAGATGCTTATTCTCACTTTATTTTATTACCAAAATAATATACCAAATTATATTATATATTGGATATTTATTAGAAAATTTATATTGGATATTACCCAAATTCTACCCATACAAATTTAAGAAGGTTGACCAGGCATACCTGATTACCTGCCTTCCTTCCCAATTTCCCACTGAAATAGCGGTAATATTTACAAAAGAAAAATGTTTCCTACAGTGCTGAGAATGAAAATGGAAATCATAAGGAAACCTGAGCTTTTGGTGAATTTTAAATTGAAGAACTGATGGATAAACCAGAGTTTAAAAAGTCACAAGGCAGAATAAATAGGTGAAAGACTGCAGTAGAGGGGGTAGGTTGTGTTGGAAAGGCACTGCTTGTGAGCGGGAGAATCCAAATAGTATCAGGACATTCAACAAGGAAACTGATTGCAAGACTCTTTATCAACAACTGAGAACACAGAGAACTAAGTAAGAATTTGTATAAGTTGGTAGACAGAACAAGTTACAAATAATGAAATAAATTGAATTGTTATCAGATTCCTCATCAGCAACACTATAGGTTAAAAAAAATGGAGAAATGCCTTCAAAGTCCTAATAGCAAAAATTTTGAATCTAAAATTCTATATCCCATGAAACTATCAAGTATGAAAGAAAAATAAAGGTATTTTTACAAGGCCAAGGACTTAGAAATTTATTTTTACATGTTTTCTGAAAACAAACAAACAAACTACATAATATTCTCCAACAAAATGAGGAAAAAAGAAGACATAGTATCCAAGAAAGAGAAGATTTAATTCAAGATTACAAAGAAAAATAATTTCAGGTTGGCAGTGGTCAGTTAATTTAAGTCCAAGTAGACTGTCTTCAAGAAGAATAACTTGAACAAATACTATAATTACACATTTAAATGATTTAGGGATAGAGTGAAGTCATAGTATTTATTTGTCACTAACAAAAAAAAGGCAATTAGAAACACCAGGGAAAACAAAAATCTGTCTAAGAAATCATTACACAAATATAAAGTGGCATCAAGAAATACCATTTAATTAAATACCATTTGTTAGATCAAGAAAAATAAGTTTAAAAGTAATACTTAAAATTACAAAAGTTATCACTAATAGGTATACTAAAATAAAGTATTAACAAAAATTGGGAGGAAGAGTGAGCAAGAAGAGATGGAAAAATGTACTCACTGTAAGTTGAAATTCTTAATCTTTCATAGCAGAAAACATTGTTTTACTTTTCATTTTTAATTTATGCAATAAATGAGCAAAGAAGTTCATACTTATACAAATTCAGAACTAGCACTCCTCCTTTACCATTCATTGGTAGAGTGAAAGCAGCACATATCTTGGAATAAAACAAACTAGGGTTTAAATCCTGGGTCTATTACTTATGAGCTGTGTGTTCATGGGATATTTATGTAAGCTCTCTGAACCTTAGTACCTTAGCTGGGGAATAAATTACAGAGTGAGTATTAAGAACCCTGTACAGTGTTTTCTAAATAGTAGGCTCTCAATGAATATTTACCAGTATTGTTTTTATAGAATCTTCTTGAAACAATAACTCAGCATGTGGTATGGTTGATGACTACTTATCACCAGAGATGTGGCTTTATTGTGCAAGTTGCAAAATAAGGTTTCCTGTTTTGCAGTGACATTTAATGTAATTAATTGTCTGAGGAAAAGAAACAAGTGATTTACTGCCTCAGAGAATGAAGGGGGAATCCATAATACCTTGATCTTTGGAGAGCCTCCAAAGTAGTAATTATTATCACAGACCTAGATGAAGTATTTTAAAAAATTAAGTAACACTTCAATGAAAGCTAACTAGTACACCAAATTTCTTTGCTTTTATTTGAAATGATATTAACTCATTTGTGGGAGAATTGGTTATCTCTTGATCATCCTCTCTTAGTTTTATATGCCTTGATTAAAATAAATTGGAAATTATATTTACTAATGAATAAATGAAGTTCCTTTTGTGAAAACAATTATTTGATAACATGCAGCACACATAAGGAAAATAAGTGAAATGGCCTCTTGGGATTTTTTCTTTCCTACACTCCTGATTACATGAAGGGGGGTTTCCCTGGATACCCTGGCCTCTTGCTCCGCCCTTAGATCTCCAGGGAAATAGAGTGGGTGACCAGAGCAGTGAGCTTGGGAGGAGGGACTGGATATTCACACCTTTGCCCCTTCTGTGTCTCCATCTTGAGCCAAAGGAGAGCTCAGCTCGTAGTCATCTGTTCTCTTAGTGCCCTAAGTAGTAAACAGAGAGGTTTGGGCCACTCATTCATTGCAGCCTGTCCTAGATGGGCAAGTTCAGTTTTAGTGTTCCAAGAGTTGGGAGATCTTTGTTGCAAAAAAATAAAGCTTTTATTCAGTTGCAAGTTTGAACTCCATCCACCTAATTCACTGCTTTCTCTCTCTCTTGCTCTTAAAATTTTTAACTAAGGAAGGGCAAAGTATCCTCCTAAAATCTCAAAATATTACTAGCTGGGAACAGCTACATTCAAGCCTTATGTATCATTGAACAACTTTTTAAACAATTACACACAAAGGAAAGGAGATAAACAAAATTTGTGAAAACTGTGAAAATGTAAATAGTTGACTACCCGGTAAGACAATACATATTACACATAATTAACACAGTTTTGTATCTGTAATAAATTCTATTTCAAGATAAATTGTCATGTTTTTATTTGGGGCATCTTGTCTTAGTCTCCCAAAAGTGGTGAACTCAGCAATAAGCTTCTAAATGTCCACCCTCACCTTTTTGCCCTGAATTGAGGAACTCCAGTACTCAAGGGAACCTATCCATACGGCTCTCATTATTATAAATTTAACAACAGATTTGTAGCTGTTGTTTCATAATTCTTGCAAAACCTTTCCATTTTGACCAATGGAACAAAGATTTAGATTAAAACAAATAAAAAAAATAGGCATAAAAGAATGCATGTCAGGTTCAGCATACAATAACATTTAAGGATCAAATATATATTAAATTTTTGTGTTAATGTTGATAGTACTAGTCAAATCTTAATTTTTCTTTCTAATGAAGTTAAATAAATTAATAAAATATAACTTCTTCTAAATGTCTTCCTAAAGTCTCAGTGTTCTAACAGCTTATTAATTAAAAAAGCTTTTGATAAATTATTATAAAGATGGTTCTGTTTGGGGTAATACAAACTGATTTTATTCTGTAAAAAAAATACTTTTTTAAAGTTTGAAATATGAACTAAACCAGACTGGAAACAGAAAGCATATTTAAAAAAACTATAGGAGCAAAAAAAAAAAAAAAAGAAAGAAAAAAAGAAAAAGAGCTTTAAGACCAGTCTTGACCAGTTATCTATTAATGATGCCAAGAGCAATATTTTTTGTTATTCATATTCTCTACTCAAGGCATTATCAATTATATTTATTTTTAGTTTCTTAAAATATTATATGTAATTGATATCTATGTATCTTAATCATTTTTCAACATAAGAGAATTAATTCAACAACAAAAATGGTATATTAGGACATGTGACATGACATTGAGGCACCTTCATATAATTCTTTAATTTTTGTAAAGTCAATAAATAATTAGTTAATTATGTTTGATACTTATATAGAACTAGGGGCTCAGTTTCTCATAATAGTTACAAATTCATTAAGAATTAATATTAAGAATTTTCTACTGTGTAATTTCACACATATGTGGAATTTAAGCAATACAACAGATTGAACATAGAGGAAAGGAAGGAAAAATAAGATGAAAACAGAGAGGGGGGCAAACCATAAGAGACTCTTAACTATAGGAAAAAACTAAGGATTCCTGGAGGGGAAGTAAGTAGGGGAATGGAGTATGGGTGATGTACATTAAGGAGGACATTTAATGTAATGAGCACTGGGTATTATATGCAACTGATGAATCACTAAATACTACTTCTGAAACTAATAATACAGTATGTGTTAACTAAATTGAATTTAAATAATTTTTTTTAAAAAAAGAATTTTCTATCATTTTTTATTGATACCATAGAAATCAGATTTCCTTTTTTTCTTTTCTTTTAGAGTTAATTTTGGTTAAATATTCATTATATTGAAGGGAGATATCTCAGGATTAAAGTTAGATGTCTTCATTATAAAAGGTGTCCTTATTATTTTGATGACTACCCATAAAAATCATTCATTTGTCCCAGAAGGTGTATTTGAAACAAAGAAGTAGAAAGAAGAAGAAGAAGAAGACGAAGACAAAGATGAAGACGAAGGAGAAGGAGAAAGGAGAAAGAGAAAGGAAAGAAGAAAAAGAAAAAGATATTTTAAAAATAAAAATATATGTGACTCTATGTCACATGACTCCAAGTCAGTTAAATTTTCTACTATTTTCATACTTGGATATAGTAGTTTTCTAGATATTTAAAGATTTTGAGGTTGAATGTATCTTAGTTTGCCTCCAAATAACATCAAAACCACCACCTACTTAGAGGTCAACAATTTCAGCAAACTCTTTGGTCACATACAAACAATAAGCCTTATTTCAACTATAAAAAGTTCAACTATTTTGCATTCAAAAAGACATCAGCATTTATGAATATGTTTTAGATTGGGAATAGTAAAGCTTCCTTTAAGATAGTAAGCCAATTATAATATTTTAAAATTATTTACTTGTCAATTATTTAGCTTCAGCAGTGGACATGATTTAATAGCATTTTAATGGTAGAAAATAGGCTAGGTATTTTTCTATAAAAGGTGGTTTCAAGGGGCACCTGGGTGGCTCAGTAGGTTAAGCATCTGCCTTCAGCTCAGGTCATGAACCAGGGTCCTGGGATTGAGCCCAGCGTTGGGCTCCCTGCTCAGCAGGTAGTCTGCTTCTCCTTCTCCCTTTGCCCCTGTCCCCTCATGCAACCTCTCGCTCTCTCAAATAGATAAGGTCTTTTTTTAAAAAAATAGTTGTTTTCAAAACCTTAGTAGCACATAGTAGCACTTGGAATAGCATAACAAAACACAGTTTAATTGGAATAGATAGAAGTGATTTCAGATTCAATTCTGCATTTTTTTCCTGTTTAAATCTATAAAAATATTCAAAAATGATAATGGGCTTGAACTTTATTTTTTTTAAATAAACTTTAAATCTGCCTAGATATATGTTATCTCACAAGGGTTTGCCAGGCATTTATTAGTGATCCTAAGTGTAAACTTCCTACCTCCCACCTCCATAGGACAAAACTCCATTCATAAACACAGGAGGCCCACACAGATGCAAATGCAACATACTTAGTTTTTGTTGCAGATCAGAAATCATACAAATTTTATTTGAATTTCAGGAAGAAATTCTGTCAGTTTAGAAACCCTCTGGAATATAAATCAATTAGTCTTAATGTACAGCCATTAAAAATATTTTGAAGCACATAAAGTACAAAAATAAAGTCAATCAAATTATTTTCTTAAAGTTTTTAAAGTGTAAAATATGTCACCAGTAATCTGGAAAAAATAAAGAAGTCCAAAATGTGAAAGTAAATGAAAATGTGAAGGAAAGAAGTTGAATTCAATAAAACAATTAATAAATCACTAGTTTGATCCAATTTTTCATTTTCTTTGGGGTTGTGTTGGCATCAAATAAACACGCACCATGTATATGTGACAGGTATATGACTTATCTAGGGCTACAAACCTTCTTTTTAGTGTAAAAGGAAAATAAGTCATTTAGTTTCATGCGCCCAAGTTCCTGGGAGAACGCATACTAAGTGAATTACTGGTTTGTACAAAACACTGTTCGATACCCAAGCTCTGAAGCATTTCACAATGCTTCAACTGGAAATAGAAAAGAACAATTACAAATGGTCCCTAAAATATGAAAATTTTGCTTGAAAAGAACACATTTTTCACAGAAAATTTTGAAGTTTAGTCAGTTATGCTAAGCAATTACGTATGTGTGTGTGTATATATATATATATGATTTTCAGAACTTATTGTGATCTTCTGATCCTCTTCCTAAAAGGAATGCAAAATCATTCTCATTGGTTCATGCTTTTTCTACTTCCCCATAAGTTTTTTTTTTCTTAAAGATTTTATTTATTTATTTGACAGACAGCCAGCGAGAGAGGGAACACAAGCACGGGGAGTGGGAGAGGAAGAAGCAGGCTCCCAGTGGAGGAGCCTGATGTGGGGCTCGATCCCAGGGACCCGGGATCACGCCCTGAGCCAAAGGCAGAGGCTTAATGACTGACCCACCCAGGCACCCCCCCATAAGTTTTATACACAGGATTTGTTGTATCAGTGTCTTCTTGGTCATCCCCTAAATGGGAACAAGAGAAATATACGAAGAAAATAAGGAAAGCAGACACTTACTTTCTTGGCTATTACTACTTAATCCTACTCCTCTGAATGACCTGATGAGCTTGTACATTTATCAGCCTTCCCCTGCCAACCTTCATATGCAGCACAATTTGAGTACATCACCAAATGGTTTTATCAAGAGAAAGTCACAGCATAAAGGCTAATTTATAAACACTTAATAATTATTAATAGAGTGTTGTACTGTTAACCAAAATGCATTACTTTCATGAAATAGTTCCTCTACATCTTCCCTTTTTAACATTTTTGCCATCATATTATTTTACTATTGGAAAAAATTATCAAACTACAATATTTGCAACATCAAGGGAAGAAAATGAACAATGCATGATGGAAATAGGAAAAAGAAAAGATGTCTAAAATAACAGTTTAGATTAAATTCATGTACAAAATGTTATTTCTTGTATTGCTGACATTATTATTATTTGTAGTCTTCCTCATTCCATGAAAGGAGTTGAGGCAACATGCAAAGTTCTGTACCTTAAAACAGAGGAGAAGAACAGTATGCAAGGAAAAGGGGGGAAAAGAAAGAAGGAGAATGGAAATCAAGAGCTCCTGATCATATATGTGATTTGAACTTTTTATCTCTAATTATAAAATGATGTTATTTACAATTTAGACATGAGCAGAGTTGTAGAGTTAAATATAAGGACAAGCAAGATATTCCTGGAGTTTTCATTACTTTAGAGTCACATTGAAGATGAGTGTACTCACCACACCACAGTGACTAGGGGATGAGGGAAAATGGCTTTCATTGTTTTCTACAAACTTGGTTCCTTTAAATCAAAGGGGTAGAGAGGCCCCAAATTCTGTTTTCCAAAGCCGCCTGCCCAGAGGTACTATGAAAAAAAAAAAAAACGTGAGCAAGAAAAATAAATACATAAAAGGTATCCAAAATGGAAAGGAAGAATTATGATATGATGTAGATGAAATGTTGCAGATGACATGACATTATACATAGAAAACCATAAAGACTTCACTGAAAAAGCATTAAAACTAATATATGAATTCAAGAAAGTTGCAGGATATCAAATTACAATAATCAATATACAAAAATCAATATACAAAAATCTGTTACATTTCTATATACTAATAATTATTAGGTAAGTAAATTATGAAAACAATCCCATTTGCAATTATATAAAAACAAATATCTTGGAATAAATTAAACCAAGGAGGTCAAAGACCTATACACTGAAAGCTAGAAGACATTTATAAGAGAAATTAAAGAAACATAGGGGCGCCTGGGTGGCACAGCGGTTAAGAGTCTGCCTTCGGCTCAGGGCGTGATCCCGGCATTATGGGATCGGGCCCCACATTGGGCTCCTCTGCTATGAGCCTGCTTCTTCCTCTCCCACTCCCCCTGCTTGTGTTCCCTCTCTCGCTGGCTGTCTCTATCTCTGTCGAATAAATAAAAATAAAAAATCTTTAAAAAAAAAAAAAAAGAAATTAAAGAAACATAAGTAAATGGAAAGATAGTCTGTGCTCGTGAGAATTAATATTGTTAAAATGTTCATACTACAAAAGCAATTTGCAGATTCAAAGAAATCCTGTTAAATTTCCAGTGGTATTGTTCATAGAAATCAAAAAAGTCCTAAAATTTTATGGAACCACAAAGGACTCCAAATAGCCAAAGCAATCTTGAGAAAGAAGAATACAGCTTGAGGCATTATGCATCAAAGTATATCATACAGCTATAGTAATCAAAACATTATGGTATTGGCATTAAAATAGACACAGAGACAGTGGGAGAGAATAGAGAACCCAGAAATAACCCACACACATAGGTCAATGAATTCATGACAGAGGAGCCAGGAATATACAAGGAAAAGTTATTCCCTTCAATAAAGAGCTGGGAAAACTGGAGAGGCACATGAAAAAAGAAAATGACACCAGACCACTCTCTTACACGACACACACACACACACACAAAAGCTAACTAAAAAATGGGTTTAAGGTTGGAATGTAAGAACTGAAACCATAAAACTAGAAGAAAACATACACTAAGCTCCTTTGACATCAGTCTTGCCAACATTATTTTGGATTTGACACCAAAAGCAGAGGCATCAAAAGCAATAAAAACAAGTGAGACTACATCGAATTAAAAAGTTACTGCACAGCAAAGGAAACCATCAACAAAATGAAAAAGCAGCCTATTGAATGGGAGAAAATATTTGCAAATATCTGATAAAGGATTAATATCCAAAATTTATAAAGCATTCATACAACTCAACACCAAACAACAAACAATCCAATTAAAAAATGGACAGAGGATCTGAGGACATAACTTCCCAAAGAACATACAGACGTCTAAAAGGTACATGGAAATGTACTCAACATCACTAAGCATCAGGGAAATACAAATCAAAACAACAATGATGTAACACCTCTCACCTGTTAGAATGGCTGTTATCAAAAGGAAAAGATATAACAAGAGTTGGCAAGGATGTGGAGAAAAGGGAAACCTTGTGCAGTGCTGATGGAAATGTAAATTGGTATAGCCACCATGGAAAACAGTTTCTCAAAGATTAAAAAGAGAACTGTCATATGACCCAACAATTCCACTTTCAGGTATTTATCTGAAGAAAATAAAAACACTAACTCAAAAAGATATATGTGTCCTCATGTTCATTACAAAATTATGTATAATAGCTGAGACATGGAAGTTACCTAAGTGTCCATACATGGATGAATGGGTAAAGAAGATGTGGTCTAGAAAAAGGGAAAGACTTCCATGGAAGATGGTGGAGTACCTTAGGCTCACCTTGCCCCATAGATACAACTAGGATAATACTCACATCGGTGTAAATAATCCAGATCACTGGCAAAATAAACTCTACAACTAAATGTAGGGAAGAGACCACATTGAAGAGGGTAAGAAGGGAAGAGATGTGGTTGGGAACTAAATGGACACACAGGGCTGTCCATGGAAGGGAGAAACTCTGCAGGCATAGAGAGAAGAGAGAGAAACAGACCCCCCACCACAAGAAGCCTGCATGGGGAAGACATATCCCCACAACATTTGGCTTTGGAAACCTGAAAGGCTGAATTTCATGAGTTCCTACAACCAGTGGGACTTAAAACCTAGAATTTTAAAAAATATTTATTTATTTTATTTTAGAGAGTGAGAGAGCAAGCACAACCAGGAAGGTCAGAGGCAGAGGGGGAGATAATTTCAATCAGACTTCACATTGAGTGTGGAGCCCAAGTGGGGGCTCAATCTTACAACGCTGAGATCAAACTGGAGCCAAAACCAAGAGTCAGATGCTTAACCAACTGCACCACCCAAGCACCTCTAAAACCTGGAATTTAAAAAAAAAATGAGCAGGCTTAGTTCTGGGAGAGCCTGGAGGGTGAGAGAAAACTGAGTCCATGCTTTAAAGAGACACCACAACAAACAGCCCATGGAGACACAGCATACAAACAGCAGTTTGGAAGGTGTCTGGGGGCATACAGGAAGGAGAGTTATTTACTAATTTCAGAGCCTGTCCCAGAGGGACAGAAATTTCTGGGGAAGTCCTCCAGGAATAAAGGAACTGGCAGGCACCATTTCCCACTTCTGCCCCCCAGCACAAACACAAGGCCACCTACTGGACTTGCTACCTAACTTGTCAACACTGCTGCCTTGCCCCTCCACATTGTTTCTACCAATTTACCCCTCCAGAGAGCTTACCTCTGTCTAGGTGCTGCAAGTTCCCTCTCACATGGGAACAACAGCATGCAAAGCATGCTTAGAACCTTAGCCCTACCATTCACCCACCCCCATGCTATGCTTCTGGGGAGTCATATACTCTGCTTCAGTCCCAGAGCTCCAGGCCCCTCCCATAGACAACCACAGACACACAAAGCATGTTAATACCACCCCCTGTTGCATCTTGCCCCGAGCACTGTTCTTCCACTGAATCACCCCTCCAATACTCTCTTGGCTAGAGCCCAACCAAAGCAGTACCAGCAGTGTGCAAGCAGCCCACTCAGGGGCCAATACCACTCCAAGTGACTCTTGCCCCAGTGAGAGGAAAAGACCACACACTGCAGTCAGAGTGAGGCCTCAGCAGTGAGCTGGAGGGAGAGAAGAGGTCTGACTGCATGCCCACCCACCAACAGAAGTGTGTCAGGGGACAACACAGGGAAAGTGTCCAACAGTTTGGTGCTACCCCATCTCTGGAAAATGTCTAGCCTGACTCAACTCAAGCCCAGAGTGTCCCCACACTGGCCCACTAACACCAAAGGAACCAAACATTTTCAACAACAGGCAAAGCCAGTCATTGCAGACAACTGGACTGAAGGCAAAAGCAGCTCAGCCACAACAGCAGGGCACATGTGTCACAAAGCAGACACCTCTGAAGCTCCAGGTTCTAGTCAACAGGGGACACTGCATGGCAGGACATTATCGGACTTTTCTTACTACTTTCAAGTGCAGGAGACATTGCTGTCTTTCTGACCACACAGAAATAGCCTCAGAGAGTTAGACAAAATGAGAAGACAGAAGAATATGCCCCAAATCAAAGAATAAGACAAAATCAAAGCAAGAAACTTAAGCAAAACATAGGTAAGTAATATGCCTAATAATTCAAAGTAATGATCATAAATATACTCACTGGGCTAGAGAAAAGTGTAGAGGACATCAGTAAGGCCCTTAACAAAGAGGTTAAAAAAAGAACCAATTAGAGATAAAGAACACAATACATGACATTAAAAATATACTAGATGGAATAAATAGTGACTGGATGAGCCAGAAGAATGAATCAGAAACCTGGAGGACAGAGTAAGGGAGAGTAATCAAGCTGAGCAGGTGGGAGAAAATAAAATTATGCAAAATGAGATTAGACTTGGGGAACTCAGTGACACCATCAAGCATAATAACATTTGCATTACAAGGATCCCAGAAGGAGAAGAGAAAGAAAAGGAAGCGGACAATTACTTGAATAAATAATGGCTAAGAACTTTCCTCATCTGGGAAAGGAAAGAGAAACTCAGAACAAGGAGGTATAGATTCTCCAACATGATCAACCCAAAGAGGTCCACACCAACACACATAGTAATTAAAATGGCCAAAAAAAAAAATGATAAAGAGAGAATTTGAAAAGCAGCAAAAGAAAGCAAGTACATACAAGGGAAACCCTATAAGGCTGTCAGTGGATTTTTCAGCAAAAAATTTACAAGCCAGAATGTTCAGAACATACTATCCTAAAACAGCAAAACACACATTTTTCACCTGCACATGGAATCTTCTCCAAAATAGCTCACGTTAGGCCACGAAACAAATCTCAAAAAATTCAAAAAGATTGAAGTCACTCAACTCATCTTTTCTCTTTTTTTAAGATTTATTTATTTATTTATTTTAGAGAGAGAGAGTATGTGTATGGGTTAGCAGCGTGATGGGCAGAGGCAGAGAGAGAATCTCAAGTAGTCTCCCTGCTGAGTGTGGAGCCTGACGTGGAGCTCAATCTCATGACCCTGAGATCATGACCTGAGCTAAAACCAAGACTCAGATGCTCAACCAACTGAGCCACCCAGGTGTCCCTCAATTAATCTTTTCCAAACATGGTGCTATGAAACTAGAAATCAACCACAAGAAAAAGTTTAGAAAGAGCACAGATAAATGGAGGCTAAATAACATGCTACTAAACAATGAATGGGTCATGAAGAAATAAAAGAGGAAATCACAAAAAAAAATACATGCAAATTTAAAGAGTGAAAACACAGTGGTCCAAAATATTTGGGATGCAGCAAATACAGGCTTACCTCAAGAAGCAAGAAAAATCTCAAGCACACAACCTAACCTTACAGATAAATGAGCTAGAAAAAGAAGAACAAAGAAAACCCAAAACCAGCAGAAGAAAATACAAAGATTAAAACAGAAATAAGCAAAATAGGAAAAAAATTACCACAGACCAATGAAACCCAGAGCTGCTTCTTTGAAAAGATCAGTAAAATTAATAAACTTTTAGCCAGACTCGTCAAAACAAAAAAATAAAGGAAATGTATGACTCAAAAAAATCAGAAATGAGAGGAGAAATAACAATCAACACCACAGAAATGCAAAGAATTATAAGAGAATAATATGAAAAATTATAAGCCAACAAATTGGACAATCTAGAAGAAATGGATAAATTCCTAGAAACCTATAACCTCCCAAAATTGAATCAGGAAGAAATAGAAAATTTGAATAGATCGATTACCAGCAATAAATTGAATCCACAGTCAAAAAACTCCAAACACACAAAACTCCACGAGCAGATGGCTTCATAGGTGAATTCTACCAAACATTAAAAGAAGATTTAATATCAGTTCTCAAACTATTACAAAAAATAGAAGAGGTATTCTTTTTTAAATTTTTAAAAAAGATTTTATGTATTTATTTGTCAGAGAGAGACAGTGAGAGAGGGAACACAAGCAGGGGGAGTGGGAGAGGAGGAAGCAGGCTCCCTGCTGAGCAGGGAGCCCAATGCTGGCCAGGACCCTGGGATCATGACCTCAGCCAAAGCAGGTGCTTAATGACTGAGCCACCCAGGTGCCCCAGAAGAGGTATTCTTAAGCTATTTCAAAAAAGACAGAAGAGGAAGGAAAACTGTCGAATTCATTCTACAAGGCATGCATTAACCGGATACCATAGCCAGATAAAGACACTACAAAAAAAGAGAATTACAGGCTAATATTTCTGATGAACATAGATGCAAAAACCCTCAACAAAAATATTAGCAAACCGAATCCAACAATACATTAAAACAATCATTAACCATGGTCAAGTGGAATTTATTCTCAGGGTGCAAGTGTGGTTCAATAATCACAAATAAATCAATACAAAATATCGCATCAATAAGACAAAAGAAAAAACCATACAATCATTTCAATAATGCAGAAAAGCATTAGACAAAATACAACATCCATTTGTGATAAAAAAAAAAAAGGCTTCAACAATGTAGCTTTGGAAGGAGCATACCTCAACATAATAAAGTCTATGTATAAAAAACCCACAGCTAACATCATACTCAATGGTGAAAAGTGAGAGTTTTCCACATACTATCAGGAAGAAGACAAAGATGTCCACTTTCACCACTTTTATTCAACATAGTACTGGAAGCCCTAGCCACAGCAATCAAACAAAAGAAATAAATAAAAGGCATCCAAATTCATAGGGAAGAAATAAAACTTTCACTATTTGCAGATGACATGATACTATATGTAGAAAACCCTAAGCCTCCACAATAAAACTACTAGAACTGATAAATAAGTTCAGTCAAGTTATAGGGTACAAAGCCAACATACAGGAATCTGTTGCATTTTTATGCACTAATAATGAAGATGCAGAAAGAGAAATTAAGAAAGCAATCCCATTTACAAGTGTACCAAAAATAATAAGACATCTAAGCATAAACCTAACCAAAGAGGTGAAAGACCTGTACTCTGAAAACTATAAAACATTGATGGAAGAAACTGAAGATGGCACAAAGAAATGAAAAGATATTCCATGCTCATGGATTGGAAGAACAAATATTATTTAAGTTTCCATAGTACCCAAAACAATCTACAGATTAAATGCAATCCCTATCAAAATACCAACAGCAATTTTCACAGAACTGGAACAAACAATCCTAAAATTTGTATGGATCCACAAAAAACCCGAATAGCTAAAACAATGTTGAAAAAGAAAAACAGAGTGGAAGTTATCATAATTCCATATTTCAAGTTATACTACAAATCTATAGCAATCAAAACAGTATGGTACTAACACAAAATAGACACAGATCAATGGAATGGAATAGAAGGCCCAGAAACAAACCTACACTTTTGTGGCCAATTAATCTTCAACAAAGGAGGCAAGAATATGCAATGGGATAAAGACAGTCTCCTTAACAAATGGTGTTGGGAAAACTGGACAACTACATGCAAAATAATGAAACTAGACCACTTTCTTTCACCATACTCCAAAATAAATTCAAAATGGATTAAAGACCTAAATGTGAGACTTGAAACCATAAAAATCCTAGAGGAGAGCACAGGAGGTAATGTCTCTGAAAACAACCATTGCACCATTTTTCTAGATATGTCTCCTGAAGCAAGGGAAATAAGAGCAAAAATAAACTACTGACACTACATCAACATAAAAAAAAAAAACTTCTGCACAGCGAAGGAAACAATCAACCAAACTAAAAGACAACCTACTGAATGGGAGAAAATTTTACAAATCACACATCCAATAAATTCTTAGTGTCCAAAATATATAAAGTACTTATACAATTCAACACCAAAAACCAAATAATTCAACTAAAAAATAGGCAGAAGAAATGAAAAAACATTTCTCCAAAGAAGACATAGATGACCAACAGACACATGAAAAGATGTTCAATATTACTCAACATCAGGGAAATGCAAATCAAAACTATGATGAGATATCACCTCACACCTGTCAGAATGGCTACAATAACAAAAAGGAAAGAAAAGAAGAAAGAAAGAAAGAAAGAAAGAAAGAAAGAAAGAAAGAAAGAAAGAAAGAAAGAAGAAAGAAAGAGAAAGAAAGAAAGAGAAAGAAAGAAAAGAAAGAAAGAAAGAAAGAAAGAAAGAAAGAAAGAAAGAAAGAAAGAAAGAAAGAAAGAACAAGTATTGGCAAGGAATTGGATAAAAGGAAATGCTGTATACGGTTGGTGGGAATGCAAAATGGTGCAACCACTGTGGAAAAGAGTATGGAGGTTCTTCAAAAAATTTAAAATAGAACTACCCTACAATATAGTAATTATACTACTGGGTATTTATCCAAAAAAAACAAAACCACTAAATCAAAAGGATATATGCACCATTATGTTTATGGCAGTATTATTTACAATAGCCAAATTATGGAAGCAGCCCAAGGATCTACCAATAGATGAATGGATAAAGAAGTGGTATATACACACAATGAAATATTATTCAGTCATAAGAAAGAATGAAATCTTGCCATTTGCAAAAACATGGATAGAACTAGAGAGTATAATGTTAAGCAAAATAAGTCAGAGAAAGACAAATGTCAGATGATTTCACTCATATGTGGAATTTAAGAAACAAAACAAAAGGAATGAAAAAGAGAGAGAAACCAAGAAACAGACTTAACTATACAGAACAAACTGATGTTTACCAAAGGGAAGGGGGGGGCGGAATTGGTGAAATATTTGATGGGAATTAAAGAGTGCACTTACCGTGATGACAACTGAGCAATTTATAGAATTGTTGAATCACTATGTTGTACACCTGAAACTAATCTATTATTGTATGTTTATATGTATAACTATAATGGAAATAAAATTAAAACCTTAATAATATAAAAATATAGAGAAGAAACAAACAACAAAAGATTATATATATATATATATATATATATATTTACTATTTAACCATAAAGAAGAAGGAAATCATGCCATTTGCAACATAGACCTTGATGGCATTATGGTAAGTGACATAAGACCAAAAAAGATAAATACTGTATGATCTCACTTATATGGGGAATGTAGAAAAAAATGAACTCATGGATACAGAGAACAGATTGGTGTTTGTCAGAGGTGGGGAAGGGGAATGAGAAAAATGGTCAAAGGGTATAAAAAGACCCATATTCCAGTTATAAAATAAGTCAGTCATGGAAATATAATGTACAAAATGATGACTATAGTTAATAATACAGTATTGCACATTTCAAAATTGCAAAGAGAATAGGTTTAAAAATTTTTTCTTATAAGAATAATAAATTTTGGAACTATGTTGATGGTAATGACTTATTATAGTGATCATTTTATAATACATACAAATATTGAAATATTACATTGTATAACTGAAACTAATGTAATATTTATATGTCAATTATATATCAATTTTAAAAATCTACAACCTAGGAATTTTTTTTTTATGTGTGGGTTACAATGTACAACCTTTTTCTAAGCAAGAGTACAAGACGTCCAAGAGCCTACCCTGCCCAAACCTGGTCACAGCCTCTGTCAGCCTCCACGTAGACATTTCCTGAATCTTCCCCTCCTTGTATCCCTCATTCCTTACATCCCCAGATTCTCTTGGGGCTGACTCCACTGGCTTAATATGTCTTAAATTAAACCCAATCCCAACTCACCATCTCTACCACAGCTGAATTGTCTTCACCTTGGCTTTAAGCAAGGCGATTGTAATTTCCTCTTGTTCCAGTTCCTTTCTCTGACCTATAGGACAATGATTCTCAGACTCTGGTTAAGGGAACTCTTACAACCTTAATTATGACTGAAGACCCCAAAAGGTTTTGTTGTTGAGTGTTGTAGTTATTGGTATTTATCGTATTAGAAATTGAAACTGAAAATATATCTAATATTTATTTCTTCATTTAGAAATAGCAGTAAACTCCCAATAAACATATTTGCATAAATAGCATTCTAAATATTGCTACATTTTCTTTAAAAAAAGAGTGAAAAATCACATTATTTTATATTTTTGCCACTTTCTTTAATGTCTGGCTTCATAAGAAACTGTTGAATTCTTATATCTGCTTCTGCATTCAGTCTGTTGTGATATATACTTCTGATTGAAGCATATTAAATCTTGGTCTCACAAAGATACATACCTGGAAAATTAGTAGTATTTTAATAATTTTCAGATAATTGTGGCAATATAGAAAACCTTGACAAATAGTAGTTTCTTAAAGGTTAGATGAAATATGTAATACAAAAGCACACTGATGAATTTTTCCTATCTGTTATATCAAAATCCATTGGTCTTACACTTTAAAAGAATAGTTTACCCATGCGTGATTTGTAGTACTGGTCACTAAGTTCTGCATCTCTTCTGAATATTAGCACATTTCATTATGCAATATCAAAAATCACATTTACTAATATCATCATGGAGCTTGTTAGAAGAGTCTTGAAGTATTGGAAAGCTGTCAAGATCATGGTAGCAGATACAAGTTTTTCAAAATTCTAATTTTCACTTGGGAAGCTCAAGTTTTATCACAGGCAACAAACATTATCAGT
This sequence comes from Ailuropoda melanoleuca, assembly GCF_002007445.2. Lineage (NCBI taxonomy): Eukaryota > Metazoa > Chordata > Mammalia > Carnivora > Ursidae > Ailuropoda > Ailuropoda melanoleuca. The sequence continues at coordinate 32,062,762 of NC_048232.1, read as the reverse complement.
TGTTTTCCTTGAAGTGACGTCTCATTTTTTTTATTTTTGAGAAAATGTCTTCCATATATTTGTGTATGAATAACCATAGTTAGTATCTCAGGTATTCTTTCAAGTAAAAAATGTGCACCATGTACAAAGGGGCCCATGATCCCATAATTCCAATGATTACACAAGTGCTTTCCTGGAGATACCATAATTTGATATACAGCAGAAGTGCTCTATGTGTACAGCTCATTTAATCACATAGAATATTAAAGAGGCATGGCCTCAAGAGCTAATATTTAGTAAAATTAATACTTTTTACTACTTCATTAAGGAAGTTTGTGAGATAAACTGGATTTTTTTTCCTAATGATAATGGATGATGATGAAGAAGAGACTGCTACCACAATTTAGTATTATGATGTTGATTCAGGCACCTGCAGTTTTGCCCATCTTTGCTTTTGTACCATCACAGAAAAGGTGCACAGTGGAAAAGTGAATAGCATATTAGTATTACCATGAAAATAGTGTGATCTTACAAACACCTTGAAACGTTTACAGAGATTCCCAGGGGTCCATGGACAAGGTTTTCATGCTCTAACCTTTTTTAGCATATTCAAGGTAAAGAAATTTGGAGGACAGGGACTTTTCCAGGAAGGGAAAACAGTTAAGGAAGTTCCCAGAATAAATCTGGAAAGTTGGAAGATTTTGATGAGATGAGGTTTTGATAAGAGCCCAGTCCTGAAACAGAGAATAAGAGAGTGAGAATTTTGAGCTGATTGGAAATTGGTTCCAATATTTTTGACTTTCAGCTGAGACAATCAGCTGTGGTGAAGGCAGCAGGGGTAAAGGGTGATGGGGGCAAAGTCACTGATGATTATCTTAGGTACCTTTTCTGAACAAATTCAAGAAACTGTTAGTGTAGATGGTAATGTGGTCCTTTTTTCTCTGTCTTGGTACTTACCCAGGCAGCACTTTTTACTTTGACCTTCGAAATCTATTCTCCAACCTAGAGGTCAACAAACATTTTCTGTAAATGGCCAGATAATAAAAACTGTATATTTTGTGGGTCATACAGTTTTTGTTGCAATAGTCAACTCTGCGTGTTGCAGTGAGTTTCAAAAACTTTACATATGGACACTGAAATTTGAATATCACAAAATTTTTGTGTGTCACAAAATATTATTCTTTTCCAACCATTTAAAGAACATTCTTAGGACACTTGGGTGGTTAAATCGGTTGAGCATCTGACTCTTGTTTTTGGCTCAGATCATGATCTCTGGGTCATGAGGTCAGCCCCAGGTTTGGCCCCTGCTCAGTGTTGAGTCTGCTTGTTCTTCTCCTTCTGCTCTTCTCCCCCACTCTCTCTCTCTCCCTCCTTTTCTCTCAAATAAAGAAATAAAGAAATACAATCATTTAAAAAATAAAATAAAAATAAAGAACATTCTTAGACTATGTGCTATGCAAAAGTAGATGGTGGGCTGGATTTGGACAGTGAGCCATAATTAGCATACCTTGCTCTTACTCAAAAGAAAGACTCTGATGATAAAATTTGGAGTACTATGAAGGGTAACTTGGATAAAGACCTTTTAATATTCTTTGATTTCCTATCTTTATTTCAGGCTGACCTTATGCTCTCAGCAGCCAAATATATGTGATACTGTTATTCTAACATTGTTGATAAAAGTCACAAGGTCCTTTGACAAAAAAGAAGTCATAGAATAAAAAATATACAACATAACATAGTATAATACAATTAATATATTGTGATAACAACACAGTTGAAGTTTTTATTAAATTCTCCCAGATTTCATCTACAAAGCTATTTCACAAAATTGTGTTTGCACAAAAAAAGGAAAAGAAAGTAAACAAACTCCCTTCTGCATTTGGCCCCAGGCAGAATCAAAAAAACTAAAAGGAGAAACATGAGTTTCTTTAAGCAACTCGGTTCTGAAGGATTTAACTTATTAAACAATACTATTATGAAACCACATATTAAGTGACTGAGTTTATTTTATCCCAGGAATACCCTCCCTGCCCACCCACCCAGTCTCTTCAGTCTAAAGGCTCTTCAAGCCCCAATTCAAATCTTATCAACTCTGTAAAGTCTTCCCTTGTCTAAATCATCCCTCCTACCTTAATTCCTAGGCGTTTATTATGGTACTATTTATTTGACAATCATACAGAGGGTCTTTTCTGGTGTTTTCTTGAACTGTTTTTTGACTCTTCAATGTTTAACTGTAAACTTCTAGAGAATCACAGTCCTCTTTCAGTTCCTTGTAATTTCTAGGTTTAGCATAATGCCTCATTCACCATAAGAGCAACTCACCAAGTACTTGGTTAAAATCAAATGCAAGTAAAATAATGCATTTTTTGTTCATTATTCTTCATGATTTCTCCATTCAATTTCTTCCTCAGTCTCCCAGGAAGAAAATTTCCCCATTAGTATTCACCCTGCTTTAGATTATTTTTTAAATCTGCTCAGGAAATTTTAAAAATCTTACATGAAATTTACAAACTAACATTATTTATTTATTCAGCACGTTGATGCTATTGCCTAATTATGTGCCCTTTCATTTTTTTTTTTTCAAATTCTACTAACCTAATCTACATTGAGGTATACAGAGGTTTTGAGTCAGGCTGAGCTGGATTCTTACCATGAACCAGGTTATTTAGATCATTGGCCATCTTCAAAAAACTTCTGGAGTATAGAATTCAAATACAGGTTATATATTTAACATACACGTAATGGTGTTGGGAAGCATAAAATTGCTATATTGATTTTGAAAAGCAAATAACAATGCCCATCACAATTTTGAATGCAGATATCTTTTGACCCATCAATTGAGGTTTTAGCATTTGGTTTTAGGTATATACTTACAAAAGCATTTCAAGATATATGAACAAGGATATTTATTATAGTATAATTTAGAGTAGGAAAAATATGTAACAACCTAAATGCCCATTAAGTATGGAATTTGTTGAATAAATATGCTATTTTCATAAAATAAAACACTGCATTGTATTTAAAAGAATGAGACATGTCTATATATACTGATATTTAAAAATTTCTAAAATTTATTATTTTGTGGTTGAAAAATCAAGGTGGTATGTGGGACAAATAGTTGGATTTCATTTGAAAATATAAAAAGACATTGCTTACACAGGTTTATGCAAAAAAAAATTTACTTTCCCTAAGAATACACACAAAATTGTTAACTGTGATAATATTCAGTAAGAAATACTAGAAGCTCAGAGAAGGAGACTTCTACTTTTTATTTGATGCCTCTGTATAATATGTGCCTAAAAAGTATCTCATATAGAGGTATCGCAAATATTAAATCTGAACTCACACAGTGCTAGGCAAGTAGCAAATGCTCCTTTACGTCATCTATATGTCTAGTCATTACTCCATTTTTTTTTTCAGAAAATACTTATCCCAATTCAGAAAATACATAGTGATGAATCACCATTCAATCGGCGGTGCTATTCTGTGTATTTAATTTGCAAACCTAGATTTTTTTACTACCCCTACACAAAATTTACTGTTTTCTGGTTTGTTTTGAATTGACAAAATAAAATAAATCTGTATTTGAAAGGGGTTTTTTCCTCTCTTAAAGAATCTTTTTGTTTAAACTGGTACATACATTTAGACAGGCAATTTTTAAAGTACTCTTACTTATATTTCCTTAGGTAAAAACAGTTATATGATGCTGATTCGGCATGATTAATGAAAAAATAACATTTTTTCTCACATCCTAATAGCCTGGTTAATCCAAAATAAGAATTCCCTTACCAAGTCCACAGGAAAGGGAACAGGCATAAAGAAAAGAAAACAGAGGGAAAAAAAGAAGGAAATAAATTAAGAAAAATCCTCTCTTCTTGTGAGGCCAGCATGACATAGGCCAGAACAGAAGTCAGAAGCAACTTAGAAAGTATGACCCATCCCATCTGCAATAACTCTTGCTACACTTGAATTGTTACCTTTATACTCTGTAAGATATTTTCACTAAAAAGAAAAAAGGATTTTTCATTATTTAGTCTGGTTTGGGTTGCTTATCAGAAATCGTGATACAAATTACTTAATCTCAGTGTATTTCTATGACAACCAAGGAAAACCAAATATTATTTAGCCTTAGTTATTCCAAAGTGCTAAGACTCAGCCCCTGTAGATATTGACCTTGCCGCAATGTGTCTGCTGCCAACTGTACGTCATGGCAACAATGAAGGCTTTGTGAAAGCAGCATGGATTCCTCAGGAGTCTGTATAATGCTTTCCTGGAATGTGGGTGGACAAATCCTAGTAACTACATGAGACTTTATCAAAACTAAACCTACACTTAAGACATACTCAGAGTGAAGGAAATTTTTAAAAAGCAGTATGTTGAAATTCTCTTATAAAAGGTCATAACTTGATATGGTAATGTTACAGAAACTTATTTGCATAGTATTAGAGCTTGGAGGGAAAAAAAAGGCCCACAGAAGAGATCTCTAACATGGCCCTTTCATTTAAAGCTGAATATGCAGGAAATTTTTCTGACTTGCCCAAGTTGATAGAAGAAGTTAATATATCTATGAAGAGAATCTGAAAGAGCTGCATGAAATGAATGAGATGTTATTCATTGGAGAATATATTTACCTTCTGCTACTCATAATAAAAGTAATCATGGAGGGGCGCCTGGGTGGCACAGCGGTTGAGCGTCTGCCTTCGGCTCAGGGCGTGATCCCGGCGTTATGGGATCGAGCCACATCAGGCTCTTCCGCTGTGAGCCTGCTTCTTCCTCTCCCACTCCCCCTGCTTGTGTTCCCTCTCTCACTGGCTGTCTCTATCTGTGTTGAATAAATAAATAAAATCTTTAAAAAAAAATAAAAAAATAAAAAAAAAAGTAATCATGGAATACTCAAAATAATCAAATCTAGAACCAATCTTATATCTTGTTTTGCCCACTTTGACTCCCCTTCCCACCAACCATTTATCAGAGCTAAAACACTAATCTGAATTTACTTTTTCTCTCCAGCATGTATTTAGTAAACTCTATGGAATAGAGAGTGGTTTTAAAAAACTAGACATTCATGGTCTAATGGACATACTTGTGAACCATGAAAACAATTCAAAGAACAAGTCATGCAGACAAGTCATGTAGACAAGACAGGACATCCAGATAGAGAAAAGGGCATATGCAGAGCCAGAAATATGAAAGTTTTCATGAAAATTTATATCACAGCACAAGTTACAAAAGAATGATCTTGATCATGAGATTAGTAAAGCGGCCACAGAATATACAGAGTTTTTGTTGCCATGTTGAGTTTCAACTTGTGAAGGATGACCTGAAACTTTTGAAACAGTAATTCAGCAGCTCTATAAAAGATGTGGTACAATGAGTAACAAGGGCATCTTTTTTTTATGATTTTATTTATTTATTTGAGTGAGGGGGAGAGAGAGAGAGAGATGGAGAGAAAGAGTGGGAGGGGCAGAGGGACAAGAAGACTCACTGCTGAGCAAGGAGCCTGACACTGGACTCAATCCCAGGATTTTGAGATTATGACCTGAGCTGAAGGCAGATGCTTAACTGACTGAGCCACCCAGGTGCCCTAGGGCATCTTTTCTTAGGCAACCAAAGCGAGATTAATTCATAAACCAAGGACAAGTGGGTATGGTTAGAGAGAAATAGATAATTTTGAGAAAGGTCAAAGGAAATACATGAGTAGCAATCAGCTTTTCTTGATGTAGGCTACGCATCTATAAAATGGAATATATATATAAAATGACAATGGATAAAAAGACATTTTCCAATTTTACTCTTGGGTTATAGAACAGGAAGCATTGCTTAGCCACAGTAAATTTCTCAGTATTTCTAAACATCCTATGGTTTTTATTCAAGTTTTGCAGTGCTTTTATAATTTTGTATTTTGTCACCTCCATGAGGTTTGTGAAGGAAATTATTTGGTGTTATCCGTTTGCCATTTAAACAGGAAAGTCACCATTTATCTTTTTCTTATCCTTTTAGCTACTTGCCTAACCAGATTTTAAGTTCCTATTTTATGGGTAAAAATATTATATAAATTCATATTTCTAGCATAGCACCTTAGATAATGTAGGATAGCAATCTCTCTCCTAACCTTTTCAGTTTTGAGGTGCTATTTGGAAATGGCTATCCATGATGGTTTTCTTTTTGCAAATATCTGTACTAGGAAAATAGTTACATGTCATTATTTAAAGCATAGACATAATTTCATACCTATTAGATTTTCTCTTATCATAAGTTATCAGGAAGTCTAGAGCTGTGATGAGGTCTTTATTAACTAACTATGTCAAGCTGTGGGGCAAGCATTCTGTGTATTAACTTTCACATTAATTGATTCTCATTTTCTTTCACTCAAGTTCATTTAAATTTTAAAAAATTATGTGTATAAATTGTCTTAAATCCTTTATGAAAGCAGTGGGGTATAAATTAAAAGATAAACTCGACATACTGCAACATTCAATAAATATTCATGGTTAGCAATCATAGAATTTGCACAGTATCAACCTAGAATAAGTGAGAATATGACAAATCTTGGTCATGTAACTTCACTGTGGCCATCCGCTGCACTGTCTATTCAAGGAAGTATTTCCTCCCATTCTGCTTCACAGAAATAATGAGATACCAATTTTAGAGTTTCTTCCAAGGAAATTTCCTGGACCAAATAGAATAATTAAATAAGCTGAGTTTGCTGAGGTTATCCAGGCTTCACTAATGGGAAACTTGTCTTTTTCTTAAAGTCTAACCCTTTCAGTTTAATGGGGTTACAAGTGTTATCATAAGCCTTTCCTTTACAGTGCATATGAAAATAAAATATACCCTCTGCTAAATAAGAGTATAAATAACTAATCCTTATAAGCTGCTTTAATGGCTGGTTGAGGCACTAGAGATGAGAGGGAAAATAATATTGTACTTTTCAGAAAATGAAAGAATTTTAAAAATTACTGTGTTTGGTCACTGGACTAAAGACTCCTGGCAAAAGAGCCTTTTCAGAATGACCCAAGCTCTAACTTTAATATAGACAATTGGTTGGAGTTTCTTTCCATCTTTTCTTCCTCCCCTACTTTTCTCCTTATAATAGATTTCTTACCTAGTGGTTGGTATGGTATGCCATCAAGATCCCTGCTCCAAGAATACCTGGGTAGCTCAGTTGGTTTGGGCATTTGACTGTTGGTTTCAACTCAGGTTATGATTTCAGGGTCCTGGGATTGAGCCCCCCGTTGAGCCTGTGCTCAGTGTGCAGTCTGCTTGTCCTTCTCCCTCCCCCTTCTGCCTCTCCCCACCTCAAGTCCGCCCACTCATGCATGCACTCTCTCTCTCTCTCCTGCTCTCTCAAATACATAAATAAATACAATATTTTTTAAAAAGATCCTTAATCCATGGAGCACTACATCAAAAACTAATGATGTACTGTATGGAGACTCACATAACATAAAAAATTTTAAAAAAATCCCTAATCCAGATTTGAGGCATTCATCCCTCACCCCATCCCAGTATTTAGAATGTTAGGACTGGTGGCTCACAATAAGTCCCTCTTGAGGATTTCAGCTGAAGCCTTCTTAAAGGCAAATCACTCTAAAATTCTACAATCTGCTAAATGATGATCCAGAGATGGAGCAAACCAAAGAAGTTCAACAAAGGAAGACTGAGAAAACTTATATTTAATTGATCCTCACTGAAAGAACTGCTAAAGGAGATACATTAAGAAAATGAAAATTGAACCCCCCCAAAAAGAGTGAAATATAAGAACTGATGAATGGTGAACATGTTAGAGAAGCTACCCAATTCAACAGCAATCACATTGACCACTACAATTACAGTGTAGAGAAATACAGTGGAAGTGAAGTGCTGAACAATATCATAAATATGGTAGGAGGTAAACAGACAAAGTGTTCTGAGGTCCTGTGTCAATTGGGAGTTGAAATGAGATACTTATTATTAACTTCAAACACAAATAAGTATACACATTGAAAATGTAAAAGTATCCATCAAAAATACTGATTGTATAACTTTCCAAGTATTAGTAGGACAAAGTAGAAAAGGAGAACTTAATCAACCCATAAGATAGTATAAAAGAAGACACAGATAGCAAGAGTAACTATTTATGGGTCCTGTAATGAGTCCCAGAAACCCCTCTCATGATGGCGGTATTCATTCATTCATTCCCTCAGATACCAACTGTTGGCTGTTGATGGCCCATCTTGATGGGGAATACCTTGCACAAGTTTGCACCCTTTCTCTGGTGACAGCCTCTGTCCAGTGACTGGTCAAAGCAGGAATATAAATCTCCAACTCACTTGCTTTAAGATGAGATGAACCTTAAGAGCCATTTAGCTCCAGAGCTTCCTGACTGTAAGATGAACTGAGAGTTTTGCTACAAATGTGTAACAGTTTAATTCCTTGCTTTGTCTAATCTTACCTCCTTCTTTCCCTTACTCATATTGATCACAAAAACAGTCCCTAATAACCTCTTACAAACAATTCTCTATCTTTGATCCTTTCACCCGGGAACCTGGACTAAGGCAATTATCTCATATGTGCTAGACATCAGGAGACAAAGATGAGTAGAATTAGAAGATAAGATGTACCAAAGGAGTTCAAAGCTAATTTATCGAAATAGTTATATTGTAGGTTCTGGATTCAGACTTGCCACTTACTAGCTGTGTGACCATGGACAAACTCCTTGAGCCTCAGTTTCCTTACCTGCTGAATAAGGTTGCTGTATGCAGTGGACTGAATATTTGTGCCCACCCCTGATTCATATGTGGATTTCCAAATCCCCAGTGTTGTGGTAATTTGGGAGGTAATTAGGGTAATGCAATCAATAAGGTAGATCCCTCATGTTAGGATTAGTGTTCTTATGAGAAGAGACATAAGAGAGCATGCTCTCCCTCTGAGCTCACAAAGACGTCATAGTGAGCACACAGTAAGACAATGGACACTTATAAGCCAAAAGAAAAGCTCTCAGAATAAAACCTACCATTGATGGTACCTTCATCTTAGACTCTTCAGTTTCCAGAACTGTGAGAAATAAATTTCTGTTGTTTACGCCACCAAGTCTATACTATTTTGTTATAGCAGCCTGACTAAAACATCGGTAGTTAACTAGGAAGTTCTTAAATATTTCTAGACAATATTATTCATCATATGTGAAAATACTGAGAGCATAAAAAGAAAAAAGATAGCTAAAATTAGAATAGCTTGTTTTACTTCAAAGAAGACTTTGAAATAAGGTGACTTGAAGTTTAAACTTGAGAGATGAATAGGACACTGTCAAAAAGACAGAATTGAGATACAATGCCAAGCAGAAGAAGGAACATGAGCCAAATCACATGTGCGGAAAATTGCAAATAATCTACATGGGATGGTGCATAGTTGAAGGTGGCAGCGAGTAGGACTGAAAAGATTTGAGCTAGCCTAGGCAGCTTGGATTTTATTCTGTAGTATGTAATAGGAAATCCCAATGCATTTATAAATGAATGTGATGTGAATAGATTTGTATTTTTAAAAGGTAACTACTCAGCACATTGGGAAGGATATTTTTAAAAAGCTAAGGAGAATCTGGAAGCCAGGAGACAAGCAAGAAGCCTGTTGCATTGATATAAGCACAAGATGAGAATAGGCTGAACTAGGTCAGTGGCAGAAGAAACTGATAATGAATGATTGATTTTAAAAACACTTAGGAGGTAAAGTCAAAAGGATTTGGGATGCATAGGTGAAAGTAGAGAAAGAAGGAAAAGTCAAAGTCAGTCTCCGAGTGTTCTAACTTAAGTAAGAGGTTGAGAAATGGGAGAAACTTTTATCTTAAACATGATCAGTTTAAGATATTAGATTAGCAAAAAAATTATGTAAGAAAATCAGAGTGAAAGAGGCTAAATAAAACTCAAATAAAACAATACTTGAACAGTGATGTCATTGTGTATGGAGAAACAGCCTTCATATGTCAGTGTGTCTGCAAAATCATTTTCTACCTGGTTAAATTAGCATACAGAAATGTGTTTCTTCTCCCATGGAAAAAGAATGCTTAGGCAGTGAATACATAGCAAGCCATAGTACTTCACTCTGAATACCTGAATGTGTGTTTTCAATGGACAATTCAACTGTATTCATGCACTGTTCACCAATAATTTATAATATGCATAAATAGCCTTCTCTATTAGATTTATATCCATGCGTTTAAATTAAGATCCACTTAGTCTGATGCCTCAGAGTCTAGCTGAAAATATGCCAAAAGTTTGGCTTTTAAGTTTTCAAGCTTTGGGGGGATTAATTCATCCACCAGAAGCGCAATAATTCCATATGTCCAAGTTTAGATGTATTTGCTACTTCTGAAAGAAACAATGATGACACTATGCTTACTTTCAAAATGAATCAAATAAAAGGAAAAGCATAATTCAAAGCCAAATTGGGATTCATTTGCACATATTTGGGACTTAAAAGATTTTTGTCATCATTTGACTGGAGCCCTGTTGAAAACTATTTATAAGTCATTTCCAGAGAGCTCTTTCCAGGATGCTCAGCTTTAAATTGCACTAAAGCCCTGTTTTGCCTTCCCTGATCATGCAACCAACTGACTGCCTTTTTATAATTGTGTCTTTGCAGCCCTGTCAGCAGGACAACTGTAAAGCCATCTTTAAATTTAGTGAAAACATGAAGCCCAAGATGAAATTTAGCACTTGAACTCCCAACTCAAGAGGCTGTATTGTAAAAGAAGGCAGACTAGAATGAAATTAGAAAATTTCATCTGAACATAAAAGCATTCATTCCTAAGGGCTTAAAATGGCTGCCTGGGAGAAACCACACTTCTTAAATTTTTTAATAGTACTCTTAAGTATCAAAGAGTTCTAGTGGCAAGTCTATAGGAAATTTTGTAAGTATTTCATGACAAAAATGAGCTTTACTGTCAAATTGTATTTATTGCTATTTTCACTCATTCAACAATGGATCTCTTTTTTGAAAGGTTGTGTTTCCTGTCTGTGCTTGCTGTCTGCATTTCTCCAACCAATCAGCATATATTCACTGAGTTCCTAGGAATGCTGAAATGTTCTTGAAGAAACAAAAGTAAAATATTTTTATACATGTGTATAAACATTTGTTACGCTTAAAAACAGTAGACTATCACATAAGGCAGAAAAGGAGGGAGGAGTACGAGTACTCTGGCAGAGATAACGTTACATAGAATTATGTACATTGGTCATTATTTATGTAGCCCAAAGTGAACCACCAGGATCGTTCTTTCAGACAACAGTGCTATTTTTCACAATTCTAACTGTCCATTTGAAGTTTCTAAAAAAGCTTCCTTTACTCTGTATTTCTCTGATTTTCAAAGTCCAGAATGAATAGTATCATATCAGTACATCTGTGGAGACTTGAAACATGTCCTCAAAGTTCTTTGGCTTCTCCTTTTGAGAGGTGGAATTAAAGTCTTCTGGAATTTGAGCTCTGATTACTTAACCAGTGGAGGTGATAATGTCCTAGTGTCTGGACCCAGGCCTTGCAAAGCTAGGAACTTTCACTTTCTATACCTTTACACACTCTTTCTTGAAATTGAGACCTAAAAGTCAAGCTGCCCTATGGAGACACCTATGCAGTGAAAAATCTATGGCCAAAAAATAAACAGAGACTACCACCATAGCTGAGTTGACCCAGTCAATATCAGGTGTAATGGAGATGAGATATCCCCACTTAATCCTGCTCAAACTGAAAATTCATAAGAAAAAGACTTAAAATATCAAAATTACTAAAAACATCAAAACAAATAGAAGGTCTATAAATTACGTGTGTGTGTGTGTGTGTACAGACACAGTGCAATTTAAAACTAAAATAAAAGTTGAATTGCTAATTAGATAAAATTAAAGGAAGGTTTAATAAACAAGAAGTTAAAAACTGGAAGACTGCATGTAATGTAACACCAAAAGCAAAAAAGGATAGAAAACATAAAGGAATGATAAAGAAAAATGGAGCTTTGTGTTGATGAATGAGGAATAAATAACATGGAATAATGTCTGAAACTTATCCAGAATTTAAGAAAGACATATATTCTCCAATAGAATATCGAAAGTATTAATAACAGGATAAATAGCAGGATGTAAACATTTAGAATGTTTTAGTCTAGGTGAAAACCGTGAAAGACAAAAATAAAATTTTAAAGTATCCAGAGGAAAAACACAGTTTACCTACAATGAACTGAAAAAAAAATTGATTACCTACTTCTCAACAGCAGTAATAAAAGACAAAAGACAGTGGTAAAATATCTTCCACATATTAAAAGAAAACAAATATCAATCAAGAGTTTTATTCTTAAAACACAATTATTCTAAAACTAAAAAGAAACTTATTATTAATGGGGAACTTTATTGCTCTGTCGTGACATGTCACTCACAAGAGCTTCCTCCAAAGAGATATAAAGTAGTGCAAATCTAGACCTCCATCTATCCCTTTAATCAAGAAAATTCAGGAAAATTTAAGAGAGACGTCTTTACAGAGTGAATCTCTTTTATTGCTTAGGAATGAGCTACCCACAGAAAGCATATCTTTTGTTCAGCTCCTCTAAAGACATCACCTCTGCCCACTGTTATATAGCCTCTCTAGTTAGTGAAGAAAATATTGTGTCCTTTTATACCTATCCAAATGTCTTTCTCAACTGTCAGAATATGGACAGGGAAAAAGTGCACAACTTATGAGGGACCCTTTGAAAACAAAAATCACCTACAGACCCTCACTAAAAAATATGTAAGGGATAAAAATAAAGAGTAAGAATAACCTTGGAAGGAAATTCTTGGATTTTAGAAGGAATTGCTAATAAATTAAATTATTTAACATGTAGGTAAGAATAAACAAATAATGGTTCTATAACTCAATTCTGTTAATGTTGAACTGGTTGGTAATCCTTGGCATTTCTTGGCATCTCCAGAGTTTAAGTCTGGATAACATTACTGTATAGAACTGGAAAAAGAATGGTGACCAGAATTAAAGTATCTTAAGGTCCTTTTATTGTTCAAGGAAAGAGTAAAAATTCTATTAATTTTAGACATTATAAACTATGCATATTACAATTTCAATAGCAATGATCAAAAGAATTTAAAAGAAATTATATTATGAAAAAACAAATTCAGAAAAAAAATGACAATTCCCAAAGTCAAGAGGAAAACATAAGGACTGAAAAAAAAGACGAGTAAATAGAACTCCAAATAAAAATGTAAGATTACATATTAACATTATAAACATAAAAATGCTGCAAATACCATAACAGAAATAAACTAGAAATTGGTTACAAAAAGGTTTCAGATAAATATCCTAAATATGTGAAAATCAGAAAATATCTTGTGCCTAATGAAAATGAAATTACAATGTGTCAAAATTTGACATAGACACAGACACAAAGGGGACACGGAGGGAGAAGAAGGTGATGTGAAGTTGGAGGTACAGATCGAGTGATGCACCTACAAACCAAGAAATGCCAAGGATTACCAACAACCACTAGAAGCAAGGAGACACACATGGAATGGTTTCTCACTCACAGCTTCCAGAAGGAACTAATCCTGTTTACTCCTTGATTTCAGACCCCTAGCTTCAAGAACCAATTGAGCCAGCTTTGGTATAGTCAGGAAAACATATTAAAGCTTACAGAATTCTGGGGTATATATCATATGATGAAAAATTCTATTTAAAAAATAAACAAAGGAAAAAGAATAGAGTCTCTATTGATCATCTATAATCATATATTTTGAGAACAGTTGAATAAAAAATTATTAATATAGAAAAAAGAGAAAATGGAAGAGAAAAAATGAATTTAATATATAAGGAATAGCTTAATTTTGTATATTTATTTATAATCAGATAGGTAGATGATAGATAGATAGATTTATTTATTTTTCCTAGCTGTTTTTCAGTTTACTTAAGGGAATATTAAATCACTAGCAAATAGGGGTGCCTGGGTGGCTCAGTTGGTTAAGTGTCTGCCTGCAGCTCAGGTTACGATCTCAGAATCCTGGGATTGAGCCCCCCCCCCCCCAGTGGCAAGTCTGCTTCACCCTCTCCCTCTGTAATCTCTCTCACTTTCTCTCAAATAAATAAAAATATTTAAAAAAAACACAAATCACTGGCAAATAATGTACGTCATAATATGTCATAAATAATATATGTCAAAATTGAGGTGTAGCAGAACAATGGAAACAAAAATCTGAATGTTTATGGGTTTTTACCTAAGGGGTAGGAATCACTCATTCGACAAATGTTTATTGATGGCTCTTGTACACCAGGCCCTGTGATAAGCACCAGAAATAAAGTGACTGGCAAAGGTGGTGGCTTCTGACCTCAAGAAACTTACCTTCAAAATGGTGGAGTAAGATAGTAGTTAGATAATTATATGCAAGTAATTTTTATACTACAATTGGCTAGGACAACATATAATTGCAAGGATACCTAGTTAGGAAAGTCAAGAATGCTTTCCTGTAGGAGGAACACCAGAACTGAGGTCCAGTGAAAGAGTAGAAAGATTAAGAACGTGCATGTGACAAAGTCAGAACAAGGCAAGAGAAAGCACCTGAAAGAAATCTCTGTGTAGTGAGCAAGGGGAGCTCACAGTCAGGATGGAGACATGGACAGCATATCCCACGTCATTCAGTGTGAGGTCCAAGACAACAAAGATCTCGCCTAGACTAGCACTCCATAAATATTCATCAAATAAGTGGAAGACCATGTAGTACTTGATTAATTGATTAATGGGGGCAGGGGAAGTCTTTTATTCTAACAGTAATTGGAAGTGATTTAGGAGTTCTCAGAAGGGAAGAGTAGTTGATATGACCAAATTTGATTTTACCAAATACTACTCTGCTTCAGTGTGGAGAAAAAGTTGGAAAGGGGCCCCAGTGCATGGATCCTGAGTCTTTGAAGGCTCTACCCAAATCCAGACAAGTGCCAAGGCAGCAGCATTACAGTCAAGGCATAGTGGAGGGAAGAGGAAGAGTGGACAGATGCTAAAACATTTTAGGAGGTAAAGTTGGCAGAATTTAGGGATTAATTTCTACTCTTCATCATCATAAAACCAAGAAACCAGTGGAGAAAGGACTTTTTTGAGAGCCCAACATAGCCAATATTTTATTATGACAATAATGGTGGATGCCAAGATTAGCTTACCAAAAAAAAAAAAAAGTACAAGAAAGGGGGAGAAAAAGAAATTAAGATGGTATGAAGTGATAATTCAGACAAGAATGCAGGGTAGCCTTGCAAGTCTTGCTGAGGCAGAAGTCCTTCTAGTTTATGTAATTGTGTTGAACAACCACCTTCAATCTAGATGGCTAATTACCAGAATTTATGCCACTTTCTTGTCAAATAGTTTCTCCATTCTAACACACAGAAAATAACCAGAAGATATAACATACTTCACTTGGGTGATCTCAAAATCAATCGTATCTTTTGCCCATCCTGACTTGTAGACTCAGCCTAATCCAACAGATGCTCCTTCAAGAGTGAAAGGACATTTACTTCAGACTGAGTGACAAGATTAGCACTCTAAATTCTGTGGGAAAACAGAGAGTTCTTTACTTAAAACATTAGCTATCACAAATCTGCTTCATTAGTGGACAAAACAGAAATATGAAACTAAAGCATGCAAAGCCCTGATTTTTTTCTTATCTTACACCCAGCACAGGCAAACACCATATGTTCTGGAACTAATTAATAACTTTCACCCAGGGGCTGACAATGAATCTTACTGTATTACCAAAAAATAGCAGACATATCCACAGACTGTCAAATCTCTGTTGTAAAAAAAAAAAAAAAACAGGGCTATGATTATACTCCATAAAATAAAACAGTGCCCAAGGAATGAGCTAAATAGAGGCAACTATGAGTGCAAATCTGTAAAAAGCCTTAAGAAACAGAAATCTAAAGTTATTATTTTATTGGGGTTGGGTATCTTGGGGGATTAGAGACAAAAGATTTAAATCTCTACATTTTCTGGCTTAAATGAACTGAAAGCACGAGTAACATAAAATATCAGAAAACATATTGTGTTGTCCTAATACTTGGAAAAAATTATGCATCTGAAAAAACGTTGTTACTCTGTTTCATGCAAACTTTGGAGTGTTTATTAAGAATCGAATTGGTCCTTGAAAAGTATAAGAATTTAGAAAGCTGTGGAGCACCTGGGTTGCTCAGTCATTTAAACATCTGCCTCCAGCTCAGGTCTTGATGTGAGGGGTCCTGAGATTTAGCCCCAAGTTGGGCTCCCTCTTCAGTAGGGAGTCTGCTTCTCTCTCTTCCTCCCTCTGCTTGTGCTCTCTCTCTCTCTCTAACTCTCTCTCTCAAATAATTAAATTAAATCTTAAAAAAAAAGAATTTAGAAAGCTGCTTTTTCAAAAATTGAGCATTATTCAAAAACATTGATATTCTTAACACTACAGCCAAATCCATGTTTGTTGAAACATGGAATTCTTATCAATGGAAACAATTCTTATTTTGACAGAGATGGTGTAAGTAGGTAATGTCTGCATCTTTTTTTTTTTTAAGATTTTTTAATTTCTTTATTCGACAGAGATAGAGACAGCCAGCGAGAGAGGGAAGACAAGCAGGGGGAGTGGGAGAGGAAGAAGCAGGCTCATAGAGGAAGAACCTGATGTGGGGCTCGATCCCATAAGGCCGGGATCACGCCCTGAGCCGAAGGCAGATGCTTAACCGCTGTGCCACCCAGGTGCCCCTGCATCTTTTGACTAGCAAATGTTTGGATATGAACCATCCTATCCCCCCATCCCCCAATCCCACTATAATTAAATTACCTTTCTGCGGGCTATCTAATCAACATTTCTAAAGCTAACACTAATTTAAATCTTTATCTAAGTCAACCAAGTTGTAAAATATTTTCCACTATGACCATTTGGTAATAAGTAAGAAAAAGAGTCTAAAGACTTGGAATTTTCTATTGCTCTGGTCAGTTCAGACAACTGGCATCCTTTTTCTGTTTTTGTTTGATTATTTCTTTCACCTTTGTGTTTTTAATGTAATTTTCTCCTGTCCTTAACAAAGATTTTAATTCTTAAGGACTGAAACCTTATCTTCTATATTCTCAGTGTTTTTTCTCTAGCATATAATGAATAATCCTTACACAGTTAATTAAGAGTTACATAAATTGTAACTTTATGGTAATTTTGGTATAATTGCTTTATTTCTTTTTTATTTCTTCTTACAGAACACTAATTAATAAAAATGACTTGCCTATATTTAGAGAAGGCAGTAAAACCAATGCAGGAAAGATTAATTAATTCACACTAATTGTTAGGAGGAATGTCCAATTTAAATGAGTTGGAAATACAAATTATGGAATATTTTTACAAATACATTGTATTAGTTCTTTTGATTACATTCTGTATTTTAATCAAGTAACAAAATAGCACCAACCTGATATTTTAAGGGAGATAGATGCCTTGTTTTGTAAAATAGCATAATAGGAGGAGTTCCATAGAATTGGAAACCATCTCTTTTTAACATGTTGTATATTAACCAGGATTACTATTTTGCCCTTTTCCAGTTCTGTTGCCAGCATACCTAAGTCTTGTGTATAGTAAATAAAGCAAATTATTTGCAAATTAATGCTAACATTTTTGTTTTTTAACCATTTGTATGAGAGAGAAAACAAGATGAAAGACAGAAGCAATCAGAGGTCAGAACACCTTATCTATAAAAAAACAGCTAGTAAATATTTCAGGTTCTGAGTTTCTATTACAACTACTCAACTCTGATGGAAATATAGGAACTGTGTTCCAATAAAATTTTATTTACAGTTGCTAAATTTGAATTTCATTTAATTTTCATATGCCATGAAATATTATGCTTTTAATTTATTTTGACCATTAAAAAACATTAAAAAAATCTTTGGCTTATAGGCCATATAAAACATAAAATAGGCTGGATTTGGTCTNAGCCCCTCACTGATGTACTGTCTCTATATATTTGCCTTTTTGAATATCTCATATATATACATATATATATATATATATATATATATATGTATATATATAAAATTCTACCACATTAAAAACAAAAAAGACAATCAAAAGACAAAAAGATTGAAAAAACTTTAAAGATAGCATTTAATAGCTAAATATATATGTGCAAATTAGAGCTGTTGAATTCTATTTTGCTAGCATTTACATATCTAAGGCTTTTGTTTCTTTTTTATATAAAAATGATCAACATCTTTTTATCAGAAATTGTAATCTTACTAAACTATTTTGATTCCCTAAGAAATATTTTCAGGGAAAAAGAACTTCCTAGGCCCTTCAAAGTCCTTCTATCAGGACTAAAAACCAAATTGACATCAGACAGATTAACAGAAGAAAATAAAATTTAATAGTGTAAGTATGGGGAATCCACACAGACATGGAAATTCCAAAGACAGTCAAGCAACGTGATATCTTTATGAGCTAAGGAGAGGGTTAAGGGACTAAGGATGCAAAGGCAAGAAAGGTCATTAGCAAGAAGGTGAAAGGAGCTGTTTGGAAAACAAACGTTGCCCTATTATGTAAGTAAGTTTCTTAGGGAAAGAGGAGTCTCTGTTAATAGCTCTCTCCTTAATAATAAGCAGGCCTGAATCTGTTGGATTTTGATTATTTTTAACTCAAAATAATGTTCATGTCAAAGTAGCCCATCTTGGGGCAGCCTCCCCTTGGCCCCTATGACATCAATAGGCAAAATGTTTTTAATATATTTAGCTTCCTAAAAAATAAAAATGATTGCCTATCTTATGCTTTTTCCTGTAAAACTCAAATGAAACTCACTTTGATGGGGAGAACATCAGTTTGCATTCACTCTGATCTTCTCCACAACCAGTATTCAAATCTCAAATTTTGGCAGAACAAATCAGGATACAGCACACCCCGGCACCAAAAGGAGATGTTCAAGGCTTTCGAAAGATACTTTCCTTGCCTGCTCTTTTGGATCATTACTTTACAGAAACAGCTTTTAAGACTCTCTCAAATAAGGGTCTCTAAAATTTATAACCATTTATAGAAACAATTTCACAGAAATAATTGATTTGTGACATAGACCATAGAGTTATATAAGCTAGAGTTGAAAACTGTCCTTAATGGTTATTTACCTGAACCAGCATCACTCTACCACTGATGAGGTTGTGGAATATAGGTGAGGTGAGGTGGGGTGGAGTCTGGAGTTGATGACTGAGAAAGAATTCTTGAAATGTCTTTAATGCAAAATGGTGGTTTATTAAAGCATGGGGACAGGACCCGCGGGCAGAAAGAGCGGCACCAGGATCATGAAGAATGGCCCATTATATACCCTCAAGTACAAAATTAATTAACCTTCAAAAATTTAAAAACCTTGCAAATAATTGGAAATAATCAAGAAATAAGATTTCCTGGGGCGCCTGGGTAGCACAGCGGTTAAGCGTCTGCCTTCGGCTCAGGGCGTGATCCCGGCGTTATGGGATCGAGCCCCACATCAGGCTCTTCTGCTATGAGCCTGCTTCTTCCTCTCCCACTACCCCTGCCTGTGTTCCCTCTCTCGCTGGCTGTCTCTATCTCTATCGAAATAAAATAAATAAATAAATAAATCTTTAAAAAAAAAAAAGAAATAAGATTTCCTGCTATTTAAGCAAATTAAAAATTTCTTCAAAATTTTGGTAGAAGGAAGAAGTCCATTATACTCATTAATCAATCATCTAAATTGGGAGTCTTAAGTATGGGTTTATAACCAGGATCAGTGCTTTGTTATCCAATAGCCCAACCAAGCATGCACATAATGTATCGGCAAAATAATGACAAACAGAATAAATTTGGATTTTATATAAAATATACAAATTTAAAAAAATAATTGTGATTACAGATCTGAACATCTCACCATCAATATTGGTAGAACTGCCAGACAAAATAACAAGGTTATGAAAAAAACTGAATAATAACATCAACTAATAAAATGTAATTTATAGACAATAGACATACAGACATTTATAGACCAATGTCCACCCAACAATATCAGAATTTCCAAGTTCCCAAGGAATAATCACCAAGGGAGACCATCCTGGATCATAAAATAGACTCAAAAGGTAAAATAATTGAGATTATATAGATTATGTTCTCAACCATAATAAAATCAAACTAGAAATAATAAAAGAAAAACACAATAGGAAAATCATCAAACACTTGGAAATTAAACTAAACTTTAAAAAAAACCCACAGAGACAAAAAAGAAGCCCCAAAGGAAGCACAAAGATACACAGAACTAAATGAAAATGAAAACATGATATATCAAAATTTGTGGGATACTAGTGACACAGTATTGAGAGGGAAGTTTATATACTGGATACTTAACATTACAAATGAGGAAAGGTAGTAAATTAATAACAAGTTTCAATCTCAAGAAACAAGATAAAAAGGAGCAAAATAAACCCAATACAAACAGAAAGTATGAAATAATAAAAATAAGAACAGAAATCAATTAGGCTGAAAAATTAATTGTAAATGCTTTTTAAAAATTTTGGTTTCCATATTTTTGTTGTGAAATCATAGAGAAAACAAGAAACAAATCTTGTTATTTAAAAAATATCAATAAAATTGATGACCATTTACCTCTTGCTAGATATGATATCTTGTTGACAATGACAAAGAGAGAAGACATCACTCATATCAGGAATGAAATAGAGGATATCAGTACAGATCCTCCAGTCATTAAAAGAATAACAAAAGAATCTTACAAAAAACTTTACACTAATAAATTAGGAAACTTAGAAGAAATCAATCAATTCCTCAAAGATTACAACCTACCAAGAGTCAACCAAATGAAATAGACAACCTAAGTAGCCCTATAACCTTGATAGAAATTGAATCTGTAATTGAAAAGTTTCTGAAAAAGAAATCCTCAGAACCAGATGGCTTCACAGGGAAAGTCTACCAAACATTTAAAGAAGAGTCAACACCAATTTTAGACACTCTTTCCCAGAAGAGGATGAAACAAGTGTCAAATCACTTTATGAGACCAGTATTAACCAAAACTAGACACAAGCAGTACAAAAATTAAAGTACAGACCAACATCTCTCATGAACTTAAACAAAAACAAAAACAAAAAAGAAACTCATTAAATTATAGCAAATTGAATCTAACAACGTATTTTTAAAAATAAGCAACATGACTAAGTAGGATTTTTTCCAGGTATAAAATTTTGGTTTAACATTTAAAAAGCAATCAATGCAATTAATAATATCAACAGACAAAAAAAGAAAAATCATATGATTATATCACTTGATGCAAAAAAAAATTGACAAAATCCAACATTTATTCATAATCAAACTCTCAATAAGTTATGAGTAAAGGAGAATTTCCTCAATTTGATATTTCCTCAATTTGAATTTCCTCAAAATCCTATAGTTAATATTATATTTAATGGTAAAAGACAGAGTTATTTCCCCCTACATTAAGAAAAAGGCAAAGATGTCTACTCTCATCACTCAATCTACATAATACTATATAAATTTAAGTCACTGAAATAAGGCAAAAAAAGAAAAAAGAAAAGAAAGAAAGAAGGGAAATATGTATTTGAGGGAAGGAAATAAAACTTACTCCATTTGCAGCTGACATGAGTGTCCACGCAGAAAATTTCAAGGAATCTAAAAACCAAAACAAAAACTCCTAGAACTAATACGAGTTCACCAAAATCAACAAACAAAAATCAATGCAATTCTATATAATAATAATCAACATGTAGATACCAAAATGAAAAACACAATATCACTTGTAATTACTCCAAAGAACATGAAACAACAAGAATGCAGAGTATCTGTGTGCTGAATATCACAAAATATTGATAAAAGAAATCAAAGAAGGCCCGAACTAAGAGAGACACCTCATTCATGGTTTTGAAGACTCAATACTATAAAGATGTCAATCCTTCCAAATTAACATATGAATTTAATATAATTTCTATTAAATTTTCAGTAATTTTGTATGTATATTTAAAACTTATTCTAAAACTTATATGGTAGGCACAAGTGCTAGAAAAGCTAAAGCGATCCAGAAAAAGAGAAATGAAATTGAATGAATCAGTCTATTCAATTTCAAGACCACATGTAGTTCTAGTAATAAAACCTGTGCAGTATTGCTAGAAGGATAAACACATGGATTAATGGAAGAGAATAGAGAACTTAGAAATAGATAAACACATATATGTCCACTTGATTTTTGATAGAGATGCAAAACAATTCAATGGAAGAAAGGTAGCCTTTAAAACAAAAGGTGTTTGAACACTTGGGTATCCAGAGGCAAATAAAAATAAACACTGATCTAAACTTTGCTCCTTATACAAAACGAACTCAAAATGGATGAGGGACTTAAATGTAAATGATAGAACTGTAAAACTTTTAGAAAAAGGATAGGAGAGAATCAATAGGATCGAGGGCTAATAAAAGAGTTCTTAGACTTGACACTACAAACATGATGAAAAAAGGAAACATTGATAAATTGGCTCTCATAAATAT
Source organism: Ailuropoda melanoleuca (assembly GCF_002007445.2). Classification (NCBI taxonomy): domain Eukaryota; kingdom Metazoa; phylum Chordata; class Mammalia; order Carnivora; family Ursidae; genus Ailuropoda; species Ailuropoda melanoleuca. The sequence goes on along the minus strand of NC_048232.1, from coordinate 32,040,284 downwards.
TAAAATATTTTTCTGCTTGAAAGACTTTATTAAAAGGTTGAAAAGAGAAAGTACAGACTGGAGGAAAATGTTTGCAAATCAACACCAACAAAGAAGAAATACCAAGACTATATAGATAACTGTTAAAACTCAATAGTTTTTTCTTAATTCATTTAGAAAATAGGTGAAAATAAATAAATAAATAACATTATACCAATGAAAATGTACAAATCGCAAATAGGAACATGAGAAGATTTTTAACTTCATTACTCACCAGGGAAATGCAAATTAAAACAACAATGAAGGGACTTCTGATTTCTTGTCCAGCATGTAAGGTGCTTAGAAATTCCCACTCCATCATAGCAAAAATTAAGAAGCTGAAAAAACTGAAAGATCAATAACTCTTTGTAGATCCATCAGAGAGCTAAGGTCACAGGGCAAATTACTGTCTGAAAAATTGCAGAGACAGGTGAACACAGAGAATCACAATTTGTCAGAGCAAAAATCCATGGGCAGAAACCTACATGGGAACCAGTACTGGGCTAGCAAATCCTGAACCATAATTGACAAATGGCCAGGGGATCGATGTGGATAAGCTACAGGGTTCAACACCCGCAGAGGTACCCATTTTAAGAGGGCCCTACATTTTGGTGAGTGTTACCTCCAGGAGTTCTACCAGGTTCCAACAGTGAAGATCAGAGAAAAATCCCCCCAGACTTAGGGGAGGGGGAAGGGAAAACTAACCACTAAACGTTTTTTTTTCACCCTTCAGTTTTATTTTTCTTAATTTTTATTTTATTTTATTTTAATTCCAGTTTAATACAGTGTTATATTCATTTCAAGTGCACAGTATAGTGATTCAACAATTCCACATATTACTCAGAGCTCATCAAGATAAGTGTACTCTTTTTTATTTGTGTTAACATACAGTGTTTTATTTCTTTAGCTGTACAATATAGTGATTCAACAATTCTATATATCACCCAGTGCTCATCACAAGTGCCCTCTTTAATCCTCTTACCTATTTAACCCATCCCTCACCCACCTCCTCTCTGTAACTGTCAATTTGTTCTCTAAAATTAAAAGTCTGTTTCTTGATTCTTCTCTCACTCTCTTGTTTTTCCATTTTGTCCTTTGTTTTGTTTCTTAAATTCCACATATGAGTGAAATCATGTTATTTCTCTGACTTATTTTGCTTAGCATAATACTCTTTAGATTTATCCATATCCTTGCAAATGGCAAGATTTCATTTTTTATGTCAAACTAATATTCCATTGTATAAATATACTACTTCTTGTTTATTCTATAAATGATGGACGCTTGGGTTGCTTCAATATCCTGGCTATTATGAAAAATGCAATAACCATAGGGGTGCATGTGTCCCTTTGAATAAGTGTTTTTATATTCTTTGGGTAAATATCCAGTAGTTAGATTATTACTATTCTTGGTACATTTGTAAATGGAATTGTTTCTTAATTTCTCTTTTGGGTGCTTCATTATTAGTGTATGGAAATGTAACAGATTTCTGTATATTGATTTTGTATCCTGCAACTTGACTGAATTGATTTATCAGTTCTAGTAGTTTTTTGGTGAACATATGATGTATTGCATTGATTTGTGAATACTGAAGCACCCTTGCAACCCAGGAATAAATCCCATATGATAGTGGTTAATGATTTTTTAAATATATTGTTGGATTTGATTTGCTAATATTTTGTGGAGGATTTTTGCATCTATATTCTTTAGGGTTATTGGCCTGCAGTTCTCTTTTTTAGTGGCAGCTTTATCTGGTTTTGGTATCAGGGTAATGATGGCCTCATAGAATAATTTTGGAAGTTTTCCCTTCTTTTCCATATTTTCTATATTAGTCTGAGAAAAATAGGTATTAGCTCTTTAAATATTTGGTAGATTTCCCTGTAAAGACATCTGATCCTGGACTTTTGTTTGCTGGGATTTTTTGATTAGCGATTCAATTTCTTAGCTGATTATCACTCTGTTAAAATTTTTCTATTTCTTCCCATTTCAGTTTTCGTAGGTTATATGTGCCTAGGAATTTATCCGTTTCTTCTAGGTTGTCCTAGAAGATGCTTCTTGGCATATAGTTTTTCATGATATTCTCTTATAATTGCTCCTATTTCTGTGGTGTTCATTGTTATTTCTCCTCTGTCATTTGTGATTTTATTTATTTGAATAATTTTTCTTTTTTTCTTGCTAAGTCTGGCTAGAGGTTTATCAATTTTAATGATTTTTCAAAGAATCAGTTTCTGCTTTCATGGATCTGTTCTATTATTTCCTTAGTTTCTGTATCAAATTTTCTCTTCTAATCTTTATTATTTTCTTCCTTCTGATGGTTCTGGGTTTTGTTTGTTGTTCTTTTTCTAGTTCCTATAGGTATAAGGTTAAATTGTTTATTTGAGATTTTTCTTCCTTGAAGTAGACTTGCATTACTATAAACATCCCTTTTAGAACCACTTTTGCTGCATCCCAAAAACTTTGGACCTCTCTGTTTTCCTTTTCATTTGTTTCCACAATGTTTTTTTTTATTTTTTTATTTTTTAATATCTTCTTTTTGGGCACCTGCCAGGCTCAGTCAGTAGAGCATGCGATTCTTGATCTTGGGGTTGTAAGTTTGAGCCCCACTTTGGGTGTAGAGATTATTTAAAAATAAAATCATTAAAAATTTTTTTTAAATTAAAAACTTATATTTCTTCTTTTATTTCCTGGTTGACCCATTCATTGTTTTTTTTTTAAGATTTATTTATTTATTTGAGAGAATGAGTGTGTGAGTGAGTGTGGGGCAAGGGTGGTAGAGGGACAGAGGGAGAGGGAGAGAAATAATCCCAAGCAGACTCTGTGTTTAGCATGGAGCCTGAAGTGGGATTTGATCTCACAACCCTGAGATCATGACCTGAGCTGAAACCAAGAGCAAATGCTTATACAACTGAGCCATCCAGGCACCCCCCCATTTACTGTTCAGTAGCGTGTTAGTTAATTTCCATGTATTTCTTGTTTCTCCAGATTTTTTTTTCTTGTGATTGACTTCTAGTTTCATAGCTTTGTGGTCAGAAAATGTTCATAGTATGATTTCAAACTTCTTGAATTTGTTGAGGCCATTTTGTAGGTTAGTATGTGATCTATTCTGGAGAACGTTCCATGTGCACTTGAAAAGAATGCATTTTCTGCTGTTTTAGGATGAACTGTTGTGAATACATCTGTTAAATCCATCTGTTCCAGTGTGTCATTCAAGGCCATTGTTTCCTGTTGATTTTCTGTTTTGATGATCTGTCCACTGAGGTAAGTAGGGTATTAAAATCCCTTACTATTATTGTATTATTATTGATTCGTTCCTTTATGTTTGCTTTAACTGTTTTATGTATTTGGTGTTCCCATGTTGGGTACATAAATAGTTTCAATTGTTATATCTTCTTTTTGTATTGTTTTCTTTATTATTACATAGCATTATTCTTTGTCTCTTGTTAGAGTCTGTGTTTTAAAGTCTAGTTTATCCAATATAAATATTGCTACTCAAGCTTTCTTTTGCATGGTAAGTGTTTCTCCAACCCCTCATTTTCAATCTGCAAGTGTCTTAGGGCTAAAATAAGTCTCTTGCAGGTAGCATATAAATAGGTACTATTTTTTAATCCATTTTGTCACCTTATATCTTTTAATTGAAGCATTTATTCTATTACATTCAAAGTAATTATTGACAGGTATATATGTATTAGCATTTTATTATTTGTTTTGCCATTTTTTTTCTGAAGATTTTCCCTGATCCTTTCTTGTCTTTCTCTCTTTCGTGGTTTGCTGATTTTCTTTAGTGACATTTTTATATCTTCCTTTTAATTCTTTATATATTTATTAGTGGTTTTTGATATATGGTGACCGTTAGGTTTACCCTCTTCTCTCTCTTCTTCTGGGACTCCGATAATATGAATATTATTACATTTGATTGAGTCCCTGATTTCTGTGAGGCTATTCTCATTTTGCATAATTATGTTTTCTGTCTTTTGTTCAGCTTGATTACTTTCTATTTCTCTGTCTTCTAGGACATGAATTTGTTCTTCTGCTTCTTCCAACCTGCTATGTGTTTCATGAAGCATGTTTTTCATTTTGTGCATTGAGAAGTTTGTCTCTATTGTGCTATTCTTTGACTCTGTGTTCAGGGGTTCACTCCTGCCTTCCACTCTTTTCTCACGTCCAGTGAGTATCCTTATGATCATTGCTTTAAATTCTCTATCAAGCATGGTACTTATACCTGTTTCACTTAGATCTCTGGTTGTGGCCTTGATCTGTTCTTTCATTTATAATAAATTTCTCTGTCTTCTCGTTTTGTCTAAGTGTGCCTATTTCTCTGTGTTAGAAAAGTCAGCTACATCTCCTGTTCTTGAGGGTAATGGTCTTATGAAGTACAGGTTCTATATTGCTCTGCCCCTGTTCCCTAGGGCCTGGCTTTTCCCAGATTGTCTCCAACATGTGCTGCGTGTGCTCTGCTGTTTTGTCCTGGCCACTTTATTCTTCAGGCCAGTCATCTGCAGAGGCTATCTGCTTGCTGTGAGCAGTATTTGGTACCTTGCTGGAATATGGTGCATTTTAACTAGGTGTGCTCTGGTCTGCTTGCAAAATGAGACCTGTCACTGCCACCATTGAAATCAAAGCTGCACACAACTCCTGAATCAGGTGATGAGGTGTGACCAGGGGTTTGAGCTGGTCTTTGGGGTGCCATGGTGGGACTGACGCATGAGGGACTGGGCAGGGCAGTTCCATCAGAGTTCAGGACATAGGGATTAGTGTAAGCAAGTTAGGTAGCAAGTGTTGGCACTATGCTGTATCCCTCAGATGGCCCTGTGGTTATGCTTAGTGTCCTTAGTGGGACAGAAATGGTGCTGGCCAGTACTTTTGTTTCCAGAGGGGTCTCTGTGAATGCTGCCTCTCTGAGATATGGTCCAACATGAGCAAATAACCTCTCTATTGTATGCCCCAGGACCTTTTCAGATAACTGTTTCCATGCTGTATGTGTATGTATTGTTTGCCTGCCTCCTGTCCAAGAGCAGTGCAATGCCCTCTGGGCTCTATCCCAACCAATTTAAAACTTCAAAGTTTAAGCCTTTCTGGTTGCCAGAACTCGCGAAATTCACCCCTGCCCCCTTGCTTTCCAAGCCAATTGCTATGGTGATCTATTTTCCCTGTGCATTCCCCTTTGTGCTAGTCTGTCTCTCACCCTTCTCTCCACCTGTGGCTCTTTCCCCACGGTAGCAGCCAAAATTCATTTCTCTCCCAAATCTTGTCTCCACACTTACTACCTTTTTTGATGTGGCCTCTTCCTTATTGTTAGTTGTGGAGTATGTTCTGCCACTCTTCAGATCAATTTCTGGGGTATTTAGGATGATTTGAGAGTTATCTAGTTGTATTCTTGGAACAAGGTGAGCCTAGGGTCCTTCTACTCTGCCACCATTTTCCAACCTGATACATGTACTCTTAATCCCCTTCACCTACTTCACCCATCTACTCACCCACCTCCCTTCTGGTGACCATCACTTTGTTCTCTATAGCTAAGAGTCTGGTTTTTGGTTTGTCTCTTTTTTCCCCCCTTTGTTCATTTGTTTTGTTTCTTAAATTCCACATATGAGTGGAATGGTATTTGTTTTCTCTGAATGACTTATCCCACTTAGCATTATGCTCTCTACATAGATTCATGTTTTGGCAAATGGCAATATTTTATTCATTTTTTGTGACTGATTAATATTCCATTATACCTATATGTGTGTGCTTGTGTGTCACATACACCACTTCTTTATCCATTTATCTATCGATGGACACTTGGGCTGCTTCCATAATTTGCTGTTGTAAATAATGCTGCAATAAACATAGGGGCACATGTATCTTTTTGGATTACTGGGGGTTTTCTTGGGAGGGTGGTAAATACACAGTAGTGTAATTATTGGATCATAGAGTAGCTCTATTTTTCATTTTTTGAGGAACCTCTATACTGATTTCCACAGTGGCTGCACTAATTTGCATCTCCACCAAGTGCAGGGGAGTTCCTTTTTTCCCCACACATTCACCAACACTTGTTGTTTCTTGTGTTTTTTATTTTAGCCATTCTGACAGGTGTGAGATAATATCTCATTATAGTTTTTGATTTTCATTCCCATGATGATCAGTGATGTTTAGCATCTTTTAATGTTTGTTACCCATCTGTATGTCTTCTTAGGAGAAATATCTGCTCATATTTTCTCCCCAGTTTTAAATTGGATTCTTTGGCTTTTGGTATTGAATTGTAAAAGTTATTTACATATTTTGTATACTAACCCTTTATTGGATATATTATTTGCAAATATCTTCTCCCATTCAGTATGTTGCCTTTTAGTTTTGGTGTTTCCTTAGCTGTGTAAAAGCTTTTTCTTTTGATGCAGTCCCAATAGTTTATTTTTGCTTTTATTTCCCTTGCCTCAGGAGGCATACCTAGAAAAATGTTATGATTGATATCAGAGCCATTACTACCTATGCTGTCTAAAAAGATTTTTGTGGTTTCAGGCCTCACGTCTAGGTATTTCATCCATTTTGAGATTATTTTTGTGTATAGTGTAAGAAAGTGGTCCACTTTCACTATTTTGCATGTAGCTGTCCAGTTTTCCCAACACCATTTATTGAAAATTTTCTTTTCAATTGCATGTTCTTGCCTCCTTTGTTGAGGATTGAACATATAATTGTGTGTTTATTTCTGGGTTTTCTATTCTGTTCCATTGAACTACGTGTTTATTTTCTGACAGTATGATACTATTCTGATTATTAAAATAAAAACATAACTTGTAATATAACTTGAAATCTGGAATCTTGATACCACCAGTTTTTTTATTTCTTTTTCAAGATTGCTTTGGTTATTTGCAATGTGTTATGGTTCCATACAAAATTTAGGATTGTTTGTTCTAGTTCTGTGAAAAATGCTATTGGTACTTTGATAGAGATTGCCTTAAATCTGTAGATTGCTTTGGGTAGCATAGACATTTGACAATATTTGACATTCCAATTCATGAGTGAGGAATGTCTTTCCATTTGTTTGCGTTATCTTCAATTTCTTTCATCAATGCTTTATAATTTCAGAGTACAAATCTTTCACCTCTTTGGTTAAGTTTATGCCTAGAAATATTATTATTCCTGGTGCATTTGTAAATGGGATTGTTTTGTTTAAATTCTCTTTCTGCAGCTTCATTATTAGTGTGTATAAATCCAACAGGTTTCTCTACATTTATTATGAAATCATTTATTAGTTTCTATTAGTTTTTAGGTGAAGTCTTCACTGTTTTCTGTATATAGTATCATGTCATCTGCAAATAGTGAAAGTTTTACTTCTTCTTTACCAATTTGCATGACTTTATTCCTTCTGTTGTCTGACAACAGTGGCTAGGACTTCCAATACTATGTTGAATAAAAGTGGTGAGAGTGGACATCTTTATCTGGTTCCTGACTTTAGAAGAAAATTTCTGTTTTTCACTTTTGAGCATGATGTTAGCTGTGGATTTTTTACATAAGACCTTTATTATGTTGAGGTATGTTTCCTCTAAACCTATTTTGCTGTGGGTTTTTATCATAAATGATGTTGTACTTTGTCAAATGCTTTTCTGCATCTATTGAAATGATCTTATGTTTTTTATTTTTTCTCTTATTGATGTGATACATCACAATGATTGATCTGTGAATACTGAAGCACCCTTGCAAACCAGGAATAAATCCCACTTGATCATGATGAGTGTTTTTTTTAAAAATGTATTGTTGTATTTGGTTTTCTAGTATTTTATTGAAGGTTTTTGCATCTGTGTGCATCAGAGATATTGGGCAGTAGTTCTCTATGTGGTGTCTTTATCTGGTTTTTGGAATCAGGGTAATACTGGCCTTACAGAATGAATTTGGAAGTTTTCCTTCCTATTCTATTTTTTGGAAATGTTTGAGAAGAATAGGTATTAACTCTTTTATTCAATGTTTGGTAGAATTCACCTGTGTAGCCATCTGGTTCTGAACTTTTGTTTGCTGAGAATTTTTTGGCTACTGATTCAAATTCATTCCTGGTAATTGGTCTGTTCAAAAATTTTTTTAAAATTTTTTCCTGATTCTGTTTTGGTAAGTTATTTGTTTCCAATTTTTTTTCCCATTTCTTCTAGATTATCCAGTTTGCATATAATCTTGTGTAATATTCTTTTAAAATTCTTTGTATTTCTGTGGTGTCAGTTATTTCTCTTCTTTCACTTGTGATTTTGCTTATTTGAGTCCTCTCTTTTTTTGATTGTCTGGGTAAAGTTTTTTCAATTTTTCTGATTTTTCAAAGAACAAGCTCCTGTTTCATTGATCTGTTCTATTGTTTTTTTAGTTCCTATTTCTTTTATTTGTGATTTAATCTTTATTATTTCCTTCCGTCTACTGGTTTTGGGGTTTTTTTTGTTGTTGATGTTTTTCTTCTTTTTCTCACTCCTTTAAATCTGTACTGCTATACATTTCCCTCTTAGAACAGGTTTTTCTGCATCCCAATGATTTTTGGACCACTGTTTTTCTGTTTGTTTTTTTTTTTAATTTTCATTTTTCTCAGTGTTTTTTTTCTTTATTTTTTTTTTTTTGATGTCTTTGTTGACCCATTCATTGTTTAGTAGCATGTTATTTAACCTCCATGTGTTTGTGCTCCTTCCAGATATTTTCTTGTGGTTGATTTCTAGTTTCAGAGCATTGGTATGACTTTGATCTTTTTGAATTTGTTGGGACTTATTTTGTGGTCTAATATGTGACCTATTCTGGGGAATGTTCCTTGTGCACTTGAAAGAATGCATATTCCACTGTTTTCAGTTAGAATGTTCTGAATATGTCTGTTAAATCCATCTGGTCCTATAGGTCATTCAAAGCCATCGTTTCCTGTTTCAATATCTGTCCATTAATGTAAGTGGGATGTTAAAGTCTCTTACTATTATGGTATTATTATCGATTACTTCCTTATGTTTGTTATTAACTAATGTATTTGGGTGTTCCCATGTTGGGTGCACAAATATTTACAATTGTTACATCTTCTTGTTACATTGTCTCCTTAATGATTATATAGTATCCTTTTTGTCTCTTGTTACAGTCCGTGTTTTAAAGTCTTGTCTGCTTCAGAATTGCTACCCTGGCTTTCTTTTCATATCCATTTGCATGTTAAATGTTTCTCCATTCTCTTACTTTCAATCTGCTCGTTTCTTTAGGTCTGAAATGAGTCTCTTATAGGGAGCATATAGTTGGGTCTTGTCTTTTTTATTCATTCCATCATCCTATGTCTTTTGATCTGAGCTTTTAATGTATTTACATTCAAAATAATTATTGATAGGTATGTATTTATTGCCATTTTGTTTCCTGTTTTATGGTTTTTTTGCTAATGTTTCTCCATTCTTTCTTCCATTGCTCTTTTTTTCTCATGATAAAAGGCTTCTTTAGTGATATACTTGAATTTCTATTTTCTTTGCATATCTCTTACTGGTTTCTGTATATGCCTACCATTAGGATTGTATATTACCTCTGTTGCATATGGCAGTCTATATTAAGTTGATGGTTGCTTAAGTTTGGATGAATTCTTAACTCAGCTTCTGCCCGCATTTTAAGTATATGATGTGATACTTCATATCATTTTGTTTTGTGTTTCCCTTGACTGATTTTTTTCAGACACACTTATTTTTACTGCTTTTGTCCTTACTTCTTTCCTTACTCTTGCTTATTTTTCCCCTTTCCATTCAAAGATTCCCCTTTAAAATTTCTTGTAGGGCAGTTTAGTAGTTATGAATTCTTTTAACTTTTATTTGTCTGGAAAACTCTTTATCTCTTCTTCAATTCTGAAATATATCCTTGCTGGATAGATTATTACTGGCTGTAGATTTTTTTTTTCCTTTCAGCACTGTGAGTATATCTTGCTACCCTCTTCTGGTTTGCAAAGTTTCTGCTGAAAAACCCACTGACAGCCTTATGGGGTTTCCCTTGTATAAAACTGTTTCTTTTCTCTTGCTGCTTATAAAATTCTCTCTTTATCACTACTTTTTGCCATTTTAATTACCATGTATATTGGTGTGAACTTACTTGAATTAATTTTGTTGGGGAATCTATATGCCTCTTGTTTTCTTCTGTTTCCTTCCCTGATTTGGGAAGTTTCCAGCTAGTACTTCTTCAGATAAGTTTTCTGCTTCTTTTGCTTTCTCTCCCCCTTCTGCAATCCCTGTAATGCAAATGTTATTACACTTGATGGTCCCACTGAGTTCCCTAAGTTTGTTCTCATTTTGCATAATTTTTTTCTTGCACCTGCTCAACTTGATTACTTTCCATTAGTCTATACCACAGGTCACTGATTCATTCTCCTGCTTCCTCTGCCCTGTCAATTATTCTATCTAGTGCATTTTTAATTTCATTTATTGTGTTCTTCATCTTTGATTAGTTCTTTTTTATCTCTTTGCTAAGGGTCTCATTGATGTACTCCACACTTTTATCAAATCCACTGAGTATCTTTATGGTCATTACTTGAAATTTTCTATAAGCATGTTATTTATCTCTTTTTCACTTAGGTCTCCTGCTGTGGTTTTGTCCTGTTCTTTCATTTGGGACATATTCCTCTGTCTCTTCATTTTGTCTAACTCTCTGTTTATTTCTCTGTGTTAGGAAAGTCAGCTACATCTCCTGATCTTGAATATAGTGGCCTTATGAAGAAGAGGTCAGGTGCGTCTCCTATGTGTGTTGTGTGTGCCCTGGTGTTGTGACTGAGCCACTTTTTCCTTCAGTCCAGTTGTCTGCATTGGCTTTCTTTGCCTATTTTGTGCAGTGTTTGTTTCCTCTGGTGTTATTGGATCAGTCTGGTGCTGTCTTGGTCTTGAGTTGAATCAACTCAGGTGTTTCCAAGCAATGCAATAGCACTAAACTGCTGGACAATTTCTCTATGTTGTTCCCTGATAAGCCATCATTGGTGGACAAGTCCTGTGATCAGACTAGCTGTCTGCCCCTGGCCCATGGCTGGATCCATAGTATGACTGGTGTGTGTAGTTATCTTTCCCTCTCCCCAGGGTAGGAGTCACTTTGGAGTAGTGCTGGCCCCTGTCAGGGCTGTTTGCACACTGCTACATTTGTGGCACTGCTTTGGATGGGCACTGGCCAAGAAAATATTGGAGGGTGTGGATCTATGATGTGTGTGAGTGAGAGGCACACAGTTCCAGCAAGGTTTGTTTGCAGGTCTTCTGCAAGAGGGCACCGGCCACTGTTGCCAGGACCTAGTCATGCCTGGATAGAAAGGGTGGATCTACCAAAGAACAGGTGGGCTAAGGGCAAGGTAAGCAAATTAGGTAGAGTGTAGGTGCTATGATGGTTCCACAGGTGGCTGTGTGGGGAGCAAAGAGGGAAATGGCTTATGCCAGCTCCTTTGTTCCTAGAAGGGCTTCCCAATGATCTCTGTCCCTTGGGGACATGCTCTGAGATTAGTAAATAACTCTCCCTCTTGAATGTCCTAGGCATTTTTCAAACTGCTGCTGCTATGCTGTATCTCCATGGGCTATCTCTTTAATGGCAGGGACTCAGTTTCCTCTAGCCCTCTTGGCTCCCCCAGAGATGAGCCCTCTGATTTTTGAAATTCCAGGCTTTAAGTCCCACTGATTGTAAAAACTCATGCAACTCACCCCCTCTGGTTTCAATGCCAAGTGTTATGGGGATTTGTCTTCCCTATGTGGTCTTCCTGGTGTGATAGCCTGTTTCTCTCCTTGCCTGTGGTGTCCTTCCCCAGCTCAGACAGATCCATGGGTCCACTTAGCTCCAGACTGCATGTCTATCCTTTTTACCCTCTTCATTGTGGCTTCTTCTCTACATTCAGTTGTGGAGTTTGCTCTGCCAGTCTTTTGGTCATTTTCTGGGTTATTTACACTGATGTGAGTGTTATCTAATCGTATCCATGCAACAATGTGAGCTTAAGGTCCTCCAACTCTGCCATCTTCCCAGTTTTCAATTCTTTTCCAAAACTATTTTAAAATACTCCAGAACCTACTGTTTTATTAACAAGGCTTGCCCTCATGAGAAACTATGTCACCAGAGCCTAATTTATTGCAGTTTTATCAGAGCCTAAATAACCTGGGGGAAGGGAAATTCCCAATGCCAGCCTCTTCTATCTGTCTTTTAACAACTAAGGGGAGAATAGAAATACTGAGAAGCACCTGAAAATTTCATACTCCATGACTACAGACTTAATAAAGGACTGAGGACAAATCACATTATTTTAGAAGACTTCCCCAACCCACACACCATACAGCTATACTACTGAAGACTTGTTTACCAACATCCCTATTACCCAGTACACTATAGTCACCTGTCAACAACAACAACAACAACAAAATTATAAGACGTATCAAAGGCAAAAACCGTAATTTAAAGACAGAGAGTTTTAGAATCAGACCCAGATAAAGTAGAAATCATGGAATTATGGATTGTGAATTTAAAAGAACTAGGATTAATATGCTAAGGGCTTTAATGGAAAAAAAGTAGATAAGATCCAAGAATAGAGCAGAGAGATGGAAATTCTAATAAAGAATCCAAAAGAAATGCCAGAGATCAAAATCTCTGTGAGAGAAATGAAGAATGTCTTTGATGGGCTCATTATAAGGCTGGTTATGTATGGCTCAAGTAAAAAGTCTCTAAGTTGATAAGAAGTCAGAGGAAATGTCTCAAACTGAAAAACAAAGAGAAAAAAGACTAAAAAATTTTAAAAAAAAGGAGCAGAATGTCCACAAACTATGAGACAAATATAAAAGGTATAAATTATGTGTAATGGAAATACCTGAAGAGGAAAATGATAATGGAGAGAAATATTAGCAGAATAATGCCTGAGAATTTCTCCAAATTTAGTGTCAGACATAAGCCACAGATGCAAGAAGCCCAGACACAAAAAGCAGGATATAAGCTAAAACAAGCAAACAAACCAACAAACCTTACAGATGGGCACATTATATTCAAATTACAAAAAATCAAAGATAAAAAAAGGGAATCTCAAAAGAAGCCAAAGGAGGAAAACACATTACCTATAGAAGAGCAAAGATTAACATTACATCTGACCTTTCCTCAGAAACTATGCAAGGAAAAGTGGAATGAAATATTTAAAGTGTTCATACAAAATAACAACTTGAATCCTGTGTTCTGTAAAATTATCCTTCAAAGTGAAGGAGAAATAGAAACATTCTCAGACAAAAATTGGAGAACTTATTGCCAATAAACCTGTTTTACAAGAAATGTTTAAAGAAGTTCTTGACAAAAAAGAAAATTATAAAGGTCAGAAACTCAGAAATACATATGTAAAGAAAGAGCACCGAGAGGCACCTGGGTGGCTCAGTCAGTTGAGCATCAAACTCTTGATTTCAGTTCAGGTCATAATCTCAGGGTCCTGAGATCGAGCCCCACAGTGGGCTCCATACTCAGCAGGGAGTTTGCTTAGGATTCTCTCTCTCCCTCTGACCCTCCCCTCCATGTGCCTGTGCACCCTCTTTGTCTCTCTAAAATAAATAAATAGATCTTAAAAAAAGAGAAAGCACTGGAATGTGAATAAGTGAAAGTAATGAAAAAAACTTCTATTTATTCTTAACTGATCTAATAGATAACTATTCAAAATAAGAGTGACAACGTATGTATGCATGTATACTATGCATACATAGTAGTAAGCGTACATACACATGCTTATGTCTAAATGAAATGAAAAACAGCAATGAGAGAAAAGACAAGAGGGAGGAATTAGAAAATTTTTGTTATTTTAAGGCACCTGCACTATCCTTGAAGTGAAATAGTGTTATTTGAAATCAGATGTAGGTTAAGGGCAAATGTATATTGCAAACTTTAAAGCAACCACTAAGAAAAAAAAATTTTTAACTATAACTGATATTTTGAGAAAGGACAGAAAGTGGAAAAATACAAAATTCTCAATTAAAACTGCAAATGACAGATATATAGTAGAAGATAAAAATGACAAAAGATAAAAAGATAGAAAAGAACAAGGGCAACAAATAACAAACAATAACAAACATCATAGATATTAATCCAACTATATCAATAATAACTTCAAATATCAATGGTCTAAATACACTAAAAGAGATTTTTAGAATGAACTGAAAGCAAGACTCAATTACATGCTCTCTATAAGAAACCCACTTTATTTATTTTTTTTAAAGATTTTATTTATTTATTTGACAGAGATAGAGACAGCTAGCGAGAGAGGGAACACAAGCAGGGGGAGTGGGAAAGGAAGAAGCAGGCTCATAGCAGAGGAGCCTGATGTGGGGCTCGAACCCATAACGCTGGGATCACGCCCTGAGCCAAAGGCAGACGCTTAACCACTGTGCCACCCAGGCGCCCCAGAAACCCACTTTAAATATAAAGACATAAATTAAAAGTAAAAGGATAAAGACAGATATAACATGCTAACACTAATTAGAAGAAAGTGGGAGTGGCTATATTAATTTCAAACAGAACAGACTTCATTTCATGATGATAAAGAGCCCAATTCATTAAGAAAAAAGAAAATCCTTAGTGTGTATCACCTGAACAAAAGAGCATCAAAATCCAGTTCACAATTGCAGCACAAAAAGAAAGAAAGAAAGAAAAGAAAGAAAGACCTTTAAATAAATTTAATCAAGGATATGAAAGACATATATACTGAAAGCCAGAAGACCTTGATGACAAACATTGAAGAAGACATGAAGGAATGGAAAGATGTGCCATGCTCATGATCAGAAGAATTAATATTGTGAGAAAGTCCATAGGAGGGAGGTTAAGATGGCGGAGGAGTAGGGGACCCCTTTTTCAGCCGGTCCCCTGAGTTGAGCTGGATAGGTACCAGACCAGCAGGAATATCCACGGAATCAGCCTGAGACGCGGGAAGATACATCTGGATCTCTACAAATGAACATCTCCAGCGCTGAGTATCAAGGTACGAAGAGGGGAGCCATGAAACCGCGCACAGATATCAGAAGTTAAACAGAAGGGGGAGGGAGCCGCCGTGTCAGGGCGCCGGGAAGCGGTAGCCACCTACAAGGGGGAGCGGACAGACTGCGGACCCGCACGCTTGAGACAGCAGGCTGAGAAGGGAGCTCCGGGAGCGCACGCGGGACGGCTGGCAGTTGGCGGGCCACCTGCACGGGGGAACAGGCGGTCTCNCTCGCGGACGGCACCCGCGAGACAGCAGACTTAGAACGCGAGCTCCAGGAGCGCACGCGCAGGGTGGCTGGCGGGCCACCTGCACCGGGGAGCGGGCGGACCGCGGACCCGCACTCTGGAAAAGGCAGACTGAGTCAGTGAGCCGGGAGCGTGCACCACCAAGCATCTCACGGAGCTCCGGAGCTCAGGTGTGCTCACTGGATCAAGGCTGAGACCGGGAGCTCCGGGAGCGTCCGCGGGGCGGCTGGCGGCTGGAGGGCCACCTGCACGGGGGAGCAGGCGGACTCGCGGACGGCACCCGCGAGACAACAGACTTAGAACGCGAACTCGGAGCGCACGCGCAGGGTGGCTGGCGGGCCACCTGCACCGGGGAGCGGGCGGACCGCGGACCCGCACTCTGGAAAAGGCAGACTGAGTCAGTGAGCCGGGAGCGTGCACCACCAAGCATCTCACGGAGCTCCGGAGCTCAGGTGTGCTCACTGGATCAAGGCTGAGACCGGGAGCTCCGGGAGCGTCCGCGGGGCGGCTGGCGGCTGGAGGGCCACCTGCACGGGGGAGCAGGCGGACTCGCGGTCAGCACCCGTGAGACACCAGACTGAGACGGGGAGCTCCGGGAGCCCGCGCGGGGCGGCTGGCGGCTGGCGGCTGGCGGGGTTGGAAACACAAAGGACAGAGACGTGCCGGCCCTGGAAGTGAGGGCTGGGACGCCGGGTGTGGGGCGCACAGCCCGGGATGCTGCAGGGTTGAGCAGCACCAACAGAAACAGAGTTAAAGTGGCCAGAACATCAGTGGAGAACGATCCGCGATCCCTCTGTTCTGAGACAGAGGCTGAATTTCAGCCGCTGCTGCTCTCTCAGAAGAGGCATAGCAAACCGCCAGGGAAAGCCGCCAGAGAACAAAAGCCCGGAAATACCGGCTCACAGGGTGCCCATCCCCATCCCCCCTCGCAAGGGACACAGAGACTCTACCCAAACAGGGTTTTCTGAGTACCGGCAGGCAGGCCCCTCCCCCAGAAGGCAGGCTGAAAAATCAAGAAGCCCACAACCCGGAGCGCCTGAGTGGCGCAGTCACCAAGCACCTGTCTTCGGATTAGGGTGTGATCACAACGCTCCGTAAGGAGTCCTTCATCGGGCTTCTCCACCGGGAACCTGCTTCTTCCTCTCCCACTCCTCTGCTTGGGTTCCCTTTCTTGCTGACTGTCTCTCTCTCTCTCAAATAAATAAATAAACTCTTTAAGGAAGAAGCCCACATCCCTAAGATCTCTATAAAACAAGGGCGCACGGCCTGGGTCCCAGTCAACACTTGGGCTCTGGACAACCCTGCAATCTCTCTTCATCAGAATGACGAGAAGGAGAAGTCCCCCCCAGCAAAGAAAAGATAATGAGTCTGTGGCCTCTGCCACAGAATTGGCCTCGGCCACAGAATTAATACATATGGATGTATCCCAATTATCAGAAATGGAATTCAGAGCAACAATGGTCAAGATGATGAGTAAACTTGAAAAAAGCATCAGAGAAAGCGTTGCTGAGAATATAGAATCCCTAAGGGCAGAAATGAGAGCGAATCTGACAGAAATTAAAAACTCAGTGGGCCAAATACAGTCAAAACTAGAGGCTCTGACGGCCAGGGTCACCGAGGCAGAGGAACGCGTTAGCGAATTGGAGGATGGGTTAGTAGAAGAAAAAACGAAAATAGAAGCTGGTCTTAAAAAAATCCACGCCCACGAATGTAGATTACGGGAGATTACTGACTCTATGAAACGATCCAATGTCAGAATCATCGGCATCCCTGAAGGGGTGGAGAAAAACAGAGGTCTAGAAGAGATATTTGAACAAATTGTAGCTGAAAACTTCCCTAATCTAGCAAGGGAAACAAGCATTCGTGTCCAAGAGGCAGAGAGGACCCCATCCAAGCTCAACCAGGACAAACCTACGCCACGGCATGTCATAGTGCAATTCGCAAATATTAGATCCAAGGATACAGTATTGAAAGCGGCCAGGGCAAAGAAATTTCTCACGTACCAAGGCAAAGGTATCAGGATTACGTCAGACCTGTCTACAGAGACCTGGAATGAGAGAAAGGCTTGGGGGGGCATTTTTAAAGCTCTTTCAGAGAAAAACATGCAGCCAAGGATCCTTTATCCAGCAAAGCTGTCATTCAGAATTGATGGAGAAATAAAGACGTTCCAAAATCGCCAATCATTAACCAATTTCGTAACCACGAAACCAGCCCTACAGGAGATATTAAGGGGGGCTCTATAAAGGTAAAAAGGCCCCAAGAGTGATACAGAGCAGCAAGTCACAACCGATACAAAGACTTTAAAGAGAAATGGCATCATTAAAATCATATCTGTCAATAATCTCTATCAATCTAAATGGCTTAAACTCTCCCATAAAACGCCACAGGGTTGCAGATTGGATAAAAAGACATGACCCATCCATTTGCTGTCTACAAGAGACTCATTTTGAACCCAAAGATGCATTCAGACTTAGAGTAAGGGGATGGAGTACCATCTTCCACGCAAATGGACCTCAAAAGAAAGCTGGAGTAGCAATTCTCATATCAGATAGACTGGATTTTAAACTAGAGGCCATAGAGAGAGATACAGAAGGGCACTATATTATTCTTAAAGGAAGTATTCAACAAGTGGATATGACAATTATTAATATATATGCCCCCAACAGGGGAGCAGCAAGATACACAAGCCAACTCTTAACCAAAATAAAGAGACATATAGATAAGAACACAGTAATAGTAGGGGACCTCAACACCCCACTATCAGAAATAGACAGAACACCCTGGCAAAAACTAAGCAAAGAATCAAAGGCTTTGAATGCCATACTCGACGAGTTGGACCTCATAGATATATATAGAACACTACACCCCAGAACCAAAGAATACTCATTCTATTCAAATGCCCATGGAACATTCTCAAGAATAGATCATGCTCTGGGACACAAAACAGGTCTCAGCCAATACCAAAAGATTGAAATTATCCCCTGCATATTCTCAGACCACAACGCTCTGAAATTGGAACTCAACCACAAGGAAAAACCTGGAAGAAACTCAAACACTTGGAGGCTAAGAACCATCCTGCTCAAGAATGACTCGATAAACCAGGAAATCAAAAAACAAATTAAACAATTTATGGAGACCAACGAGAATGAATACACAACGGTCCAAAACCTATGGGATACTGCAAAGGCAGTCCTAAGGGGGAAATACATAGCCATCCAAGCCTCACTCAAAAGAATAGAAAAATCTAAAATGCAGTTTCTATATTCTCACCTCAAGAAACTGGAACAGCAACAGAGGGACAGGCCTAACCCACTGACAAGGAAGGAGTTGACCAAGATTAGAGCAGAAATCAATGAATTAGAGACCAGAACCACAGTAGAGCAGATCAACAGGACTAGAAGCTGGTTCTTTGAGAGAATCCATAAAATTGATAGACCACTGGCAAAACTTGTCCAAAAACAAAGAGAAAGGACTGAGATTATTAAAATTATGACTGAAAAGGGAGAGGTCACGACCAGCACCATTGAAATTGCAAGGATTATTAGAAACTTTTATCAACAGCTATATGCCAAAAAACTAAACAATCTGGAAGAGATGGAGGCCTTCCTGGAAACCTATAAACTACCAAGACTGAAACAGGAAGAAATAGATTTCTTAAATAGGCCAATTAACTATGAAGAAATTGAGTCAGTGATAAACAACCTTCCAAATAATAAAACTCCAGGCCCAGACGGTTTTCCTGGGGAATTCTACCAAACATTCAAAGAAGAAATAATACCTATTCTCCTAAAGCTATTTCAAAAAATAGAAACAGAAGGAAAGCTACCAAACTCATTCTATGAGGCTAATATTACCTTGATCCCCAAACCAGGCAAAGACCCCCTCAAAAAGGAGAATTACAGACCGATTTCTCTAATGAATATGGATGCCAAAATCCTCAACAAGATCCTTGCTAATAGAATCCAACAGTACATTAAAAGGATTATCCATCATGACCAAGTGGGATTCATACCTGGGATGCAAGCATGGTTCAACACTCGCAAATCAATCAATGTGATACATCATATCAACAAGAAAAGACTCAAGAACCATATGATCCTCTCAATTGATGCAGAAAAAGCATTTGACAAAATACAGCATCCTTTCCTGATTAAAACCCTTCAGAGTGTAGGAATAGAGGGTACATTTCTCAATCTCATAAAAGCCATCTATGAAAAGCCTACTGCAAGCATTATTCTCAATGGGGAAAAGCTGGAAGCCTTTCCCTTAAGATCAGGAACACGACAAGGATGCCCACTCTCGCCACTATTATTCAACATAGTACTAGAAGTCCTTGCAACAGCAATCAGAAGACAAAAAGGGATCAAAGGTATCCAAATCGGCAAAGAAGAAGTCAAACTGTCTCTCTTTGCAGATGACATGATACTCTATATGGAAAACCCAAAGGAATCCACTCCCAAACTATTAGAAGTTATAGAACAATTCAGTAAGGTGGCAGGATACAAAATCAATGCCCAGAAATCAGTTGCATTTCTATACACGAATAACGAGACTGAAGAAAGAGAAATTAGGGAATCCATCCCATTTACAATAACACCAAAAACCATGCGTTACCTTGGAATTAACTTAACCAGAGACGTAAAGGACCTATATGCTAGAAACTATAGATCACTTTTGAAAGATATTGAGGAAGACATAAAAAGATGGAAAAATATTCCATGCTCATGGATTGGAAGAATTAACATAGTTAAAATGTCCATACTACCCAGAGCAATCTACACTTTCAATGCTATCCCGATCAAAATACCGAGGACATTTTTCAAAGAACTGGAACAAATAGTCCTTAAATTTGTATGGAACCAGAAAAGGCCCCGAATCTCCAAGGAACTGTTGAAAAGGAAAAACAAAGCTGGGGGCATCACAATGCCGGATTTCGAGCTGTACTACAAAGCTGTGATCACAAAGACAGCATGGTACTGGCACAAAAACAGACACATCGACCAATGGAACAGAATAGAGAACCCAGAAATGGACCCTCGGCTCTTTGGGCAACTAATCTTTGATAAAGCAGGAAAAAACATCCGGTGGAAAAAAGACAGTCTCTTCAATAAATGGTGCTGGGAAAATTGGACAGCTACATGCAAAAGAATGAAACTTGACCACTCTCTCACACCATACACAAAAATAAACTCCAAATGGATGAAAGACCTCAATGTGAGACAGGAATCCATCAAAATTCTAGAGGAGAACATAGGCAACAACTTCTATGACATCGGCCAGAGCAACCTTTTTCACGACACATCTCCAAAGGCAAGAGAAATAAAAGATAAAATGAACTTATGGGACTTTATCAGGATAAAGAGCTTCTGCACAGCCAAGGAAACAGTCAAAAAAACTAAGAGACAGCCCACGGAATGGGAGAATATATTTGCAAAGGACACCACAGATAAAGGACTGGTATCCAAGATCTACAAAGAACTTCTCAAACTCAATACACGAGAAACAAATAAACAAATCATAAAATGGGCAGAAGATATGAACAGACACTTTTCCAATGAAGACATACAAATGGCTAACAGACACATGAAAAAATGTTCAAAATCATTAGCCATCAGGGAAATTCAAATCAAAACCACACTGAGATACCACCTTACGCCAGTTAGAATGGCAAAGATAGACAAGGCAAGAAACAACAATTGTTGGAGAGGATGTGGAGAAAGGGGATCCCTCCTACATTGTTGGTGGGAATGCAAGTTGGTACAGCCACTCTGGAAAACAGTGTGGAGGTCCCTTAAAAAGTTAAAAATTGAACTACCCTATGACCCAGCCATTGCACTACTGGGTGTTTACCCCAAAGATACAGACGTAGTAAAGAGAAGGGCCATATGCACCCCAATGTTCATAGCTGCATTGTCCACAATAGCCAAATCATGGAAGGAGCCGAGATGCCCTTCAACAGATGACTGGATTAAGAAGCTGTGGTCCATATATACAATGGAATATTACTCAGCTATCAGAAAGAACGAATTCTCAACATTTGCTGCAACATGGACGGCACTGGAGGAGATAATGCTAAGTGAAATAAGTCAAGCAGAGAAAGACAATTATCATATGATTTCTCTCATCTATGGAACATAAGAACTAGGATGATCGGTAGGGGAAGAAAGGGATAAAGAAAAGGGGGGTAATCAGAAGGGGGAATGAAACATGAGAGACTATGGACTATGAGAAACAAACTGAAGACTTCAGAGGGGAGGGGGTGGGGGAATGGGATAGACTGGTGATGGGTAGTAAGGAGGGCACGTATTGCATGGTGCACTGGGTGTTATACGCAACTAATGAAGGCATCAAACTTTACATCGGAATCTGGGGATGTACTGTATGGTGATTAACATAATATAATAAAATAAAATTAATAAAAAAAAGAAGAATTAATATTGTTAAAATGTCCCTTCTACGCAAAGCAATATGCAGATTCAATGCAATCCCTATCAAAATTCCAAATGCATTTTTCTCTGATATAGGAAAAAAAAACTTAGAATTTGTATGAAAACACAATGACTTGTATGGAAACCCAAATAGCCAAAGCAATCTTAAGAAATAAGATCAAAGCTAGAGACATTGCACATCCTAACTTCAAACAATATTTCAAAGTCATACTAGTTAAAACATTATGGTATTGGTATAAAAACAGAAACATAAATCAATGGAATATAATAAAGAGCTCAAAAATAAACCCATGGATAAGATGAATTAATTTTCAACAAGGAGCCAAGAATATACAATGGGGGAAAAGACAGTTTCTTCAATAAAAAATTATGGGAAAACTGGAGATTGAGATGCACAGAGTGATACTGGATCACTATTTTATACCACAAGTGTGACTACGTCAAACTAAAATGCTTCTGCATAGCAAAGGAAATCATCAACAAAATGAAAAGGCAACCTATCAAATGGGAGAAGGTATTTGCAAACCACATATATGATAAGGGATTATCATCCAAAATATTCACATAACACATGAAATATAGTTTTTAAAAAATTGCCAAAGGACCTGAATGAGTATTTTTTTCAAAAAAATGCAAATAGCTAATAGGTACATGAAAAAGTGCTCAACATCACTCATCATCAGTCAAAAACACAATATCACCTTATGCTTGTTAGGATGGCTATTCTCAAAAAGACAAGAGGTGACAAATGCTAGAGGGGATGAGGAGAAATAAAATCCCTTATATGTTATTAGTAGGAATGTAAAATGATAAAACCAGTATGGAAAAAAGTATGCAGGTTCCTCAAGAAATTAAAAATAGAACTATATGATTCATTAATTCCACTTGTGGGTGTATATTGAAAGGAAATGAAAGCATTATCTCAAAATATATCCACCCTCCTATGCTCACTGCAGTATTATTCACAATGGCTATTGTGGTATGGAAACAACCATAGTATCTGTCAATGAATGAATGAATAAATGGATCAAGAAAATGTGAATGGATTGTGTATGTATACACACACAGAGATACATTCATACATACACACTGAAATATTATCCAGCCTTAAAAAAAGAAAAAAAGGAAATCTTACCATTTGCTACAATATGGATGAACCATGTAAGTATTATATTAAGGGCACTTTGCTAAGTGAAATAAGCCAGTGAAAGACAAATACTATCACTTATATATAGGATTAAAAAAAAAAAGAGTTGAACTTATAGAAATAGAGTAGATAAGTAGTTGCCAGGGCATGGAAAGGAGAAATAGAGAAAAATTAATTAAAAGGTATAAACGTTCAGTTACAAGATGAGTAAGGTCTGAGGAACTAAGGTATAGTATGATGATTGTAGACAATAACACTGTTTTATAAAATTGGAATTTGCTAAGTAGTAGAATTTAATGTTAATTAACTTGATGAGGGAAATCCTTTCATATTGTGTACATGTATCAAATCATCATATTGTATATTTTAAATATTGTACAATTTTATTTGTTGATTATACTTCAGAGAAAGCTGAAAAAAGAAGAAATACTTGCACAAGAAGAAATAGAATAGCTGAATAGGCCTATATCTATTAAAGAAATTGAATCAATAATTAATAACCTTACAGAAAAGAAAGTACCAGGAGCACATGGGTTCATTGGTGAACTCTACCGAACATTTAAGGATGAAATGATTACTTTTATCTTCTATTTCAGAAGATAAAAGCAAATGAAACATTTGCTAACTCATTGTATGATGCCAGCATTAATCTAAGGATCAGACAAATATAGAAAGAAAACTATAGATCAATATTTCTTATGACTGCAGGCACAAAAATTTTTGACGAAATACTAGTAAATTGAATTACAATAATATATATAAATAGTTATATAAAATGACCAAGTGGCATTTATCCCAAGTGTGCAAAGCTGGTTCATTATTTGTAATTTGAAAATAATTTATGGAATCCATCACTTTGAGAGGCTAAAGAAGAAAAATTATATGATCATATCAATAGATGCAGAAAAAGTATTTGACTAAATCCAAAGTCCATTTATGATTAAGGAAAAAAAAAACCATCAGCAAACGAGGCATAAAGGAAAACTTCCTGAACTTGATAAAAAATAATGTACAAAACCCCTACAGCTAACATCATACTTAATTGTGAGGAAATAAAGCTTTCCTACTAAGATAAGGAACAAAGAAGAATGTCCATTTCACCATTTATTTTTAGTGTCGTAAAAAATAAATAAAAGCTATAGAGCTTGGGAAATAAGAGACACTACCATCTTTGTTTTCATATTATATGATCATCTATGATGAAAATCTGAAAGAATTAACGTACAAACAAACAAAAAACAACTCCTGAATCCAATAAGCAATTATAGCAATATTGCAGGATATGAGGTTAATATACAAAAGTAAGTCACTGTCCTATTTATCAATGATAAACAAGTGGAACTTGAAATTAAAAACAATACCATTTACATTAGCAGTCAGAAAATGAGACATCAGGTATAAATCTAACAAAATATATGCAATACCTCTATGAGGAAAACTGTAAAACTCTGATAAATGAATTAAAAGAACTAAAAAATGGAGAGCTATTTTCTTGTTCAAGGGTAAGAAGACTCAATATTTTCAAGATGTCAGTTCTTTCCAATTTTATCTACAGATTCAGTGTAATCACAATAAAAATCCCAGCAGATTATTTTGTGGATACTCATGAACAGATTCTAATGTTTATATGGAGTGATAAAAGACTCAGAATAGGGCACTTGGGTGGCTCAGTCCTTAAGCATTTGCCTTTGGCTCAGGTCATGATCCAGGGTCCTGGCATAGAGCCCTGCATCTGGCTTCCAGCTCAGAGGCAAGCCTCCTTCTCCCTCTCCCACTCCCCTGCTTGTGTTCCCTCTCTTGTTGTCTCTCTCTCTATGTCAAATAAATTAATAAAATCTTTAAAAAAAGACTCAGAATAGACAATTCAATACTGAAGGAGAAAAACAAAGTAGGAGGACTAACACTACCTGATTTCAACACTTACTGTAAATTTACAATAATCAAGATTATGTGGTCTGGGAGAAAGACCAGACAACTGGACAATGTAACAGAATTGAAGGCTAGAGATAGACCTACATAATACGATCAAATGATATTGACCAAAAAGAAAAATCAGTACAATGGAGCAAAGATATTCTTTTCAATAGATGGTACTGGAACAACTGGACATCCAATGTAACAAGAAGAAAATCTGAACACAGACCTTTCACTTAAATGTAAAGTGCAAAAATACAAAACCTCTAGAAAATAACATAGAGAAAATCTGAAGTTGAGTAAGGTGATTACCCTTAGATAGAAAGCTAAAGGCATGATCCATGGAAAAAATAATTGACAAACTGTATTTCATTAAACTAAAAATTAAAAAATTCCTATTTTTGAAAGCACTGTCCAGAGGATGAAAAGACAAGCCAGAGACTGGTTGAAAATATTTACAAAAGACATATCTGATATCCAAGATATAAAACTTAAAAATCAACAAAGAAAACAACCTGCTTAAAAAATGGACCAAAGACCTGAACAGGCATATCACACCAAAAAAGATGTACAAATGGCAGGTAATTATGTGAAAAGATGCTGTACATCATATGTCATCGAGGAAATGCAAATTAAGACAAGGAGCTACTACCACACACCTATCAGAATGGTGAACATCCAGAACACTGACACCACGAAATGCTGGTGAGGATGTGGAGCAACAGGAACTCTGATTCATTGCTTGTAGAAATAGAAAATGGTATAATGACTTTGGAAGACAGTTTGGTGGTTTCTTACAAAACGAAAAATACTCTTACCGTACAGTCCAGCAATCCACTCCTTGATATTTACCCAAGGGAGATGAAAACATGCCCACAAAAAAATCTATTTTGTCCCCTAAGTCATTTATTTCTTCAGAGAAGGTTAAATAAGACTCATTGGTACAAAGCCTACTGGCATGAAATTTAAGTTTCCACACATCCAGTTGTTTTAAACATAGCTCAAATAAGTAGATTTTAACCATTTAGAGTCTGCTTCCTTTTCATACTCCATAAAACTGCACCTAACATTTACTAATCATAGATAGGTCCTTGGCCTATAAAGATCCAAAACCAGTGCTGCCTTTCAGAGCTCTGTGACTGAGAGACTTCCCCTCTGTGATGCTAAATGACATCACTGAGACATATAAACTCTCTCTCCAATTCCTCTCTCCTCTGAAGCTCCTCGTCCTCCTCCCATTCTGAATAATGACCCCCATGCAGGAGTTTCTGATAGTCTCTTCCTATGAAGGACTTCCCAGACTTTGAAATCTATCCAAGCATCACCCAATAAAGCTTGTGTGGGCTACTGCATCATGGTCATACAGTTTTCCTTGATCATCCCTCAAATCCCTCTAACCCCCAGTGTACTTATAAAATGGGAACACTAGGAATCATTGTGGTGATAAAACATTTTTGTATCTTGACTATGGTGGTAGATTCACAAAACTATATGTGATAAAATTGCATAGAACTGAATAAACTCACACAGTGAATACAAATAAAACTTGGGGAATCTGAATAAAATTAGTGGGCTGTATTAATGTCAATTTCCTGGTTGTGATATTATATTCTAGTTTCTCTAGGTATAGTCATTGAAGAAAATTGGATACAAACAGTATCTCTCTGATTTCTTACAACTACATGTGAATTTTCAATTTTATAAAAGAAATTAACTTTTAAAAATGATCATGAGAAAATTTTAGAATTACTTCTTACAGTTTAGTATCATTTTAATTTTGAGGTATATATGTTAGGGACACCACAATCTCCCTAGGACTTAGGATTTTCTTTTTTTTTTTTTTTAAGATTTTTAAAAATTAATTTGACAGAGAGGGAGACAGCCAGTGAGAGAGTGAACACAAGCAGGGGGAGTGGGAGAGAAAGAAGCAGGCTCCCAGTGGAGCAGGGAGCCCGATGTGGGGCTCAATCCCAGGACCCTGGGATCATGCCCTGGGCTGAAAACAGAAGCTTAACGACTGAGCCACCCAGGTGCCCCAAGGACTTAGAGTTTTCTGAAGGTCCTAATTAAGGTCTACAATGTCTAGGTAATTTTCAGAAGAAAACACACACAGACACACACACATACACAGAAACATACACACTCAGAATATATAGTACAGAGCAGATGATGTAGCATTCTGGACTCCTACCCATTAAACCCCTGGTGCCCGTCTCAGGCACAGGTTACATTTATCACTTTCTTGCTCTGAAAGACCTCAGATATTTAGCCACTCTTTTATTTATTTATTTTTATTGCCGAGGCCATCTTTTTTCTTAATTTAGTTCCAACTTCCTAATCCAAACACCCGTAAAACTCTCTAGAATAGGATAAATATTCTTAATTTTGCTCTCACCGTCCTATTTTCAAAGAAAGCCCATGACTCCCTTTTTAGTAGCATCCCCTTATCTCAACCCGGATCCAGGGAATGTTCTTTATATCACAGTGCAGCTAGGACAGATTTTAAAGTGTTTGCTTATGTGCTCTTCAGTCCCCAAACTTAGATTGGGTTCTGGAATATCACATCTTCCATCAGGAGAGGATTTGAAATAATCACTTCCAGGAAAAATCAGTATTCCATTTTGGTTCCCTGAAGCTGAACTTTCAATGTTCATCCCAACCCTTCTTCCCTATTTGTAGTCAGAAGACCAACAATAAACACCTGAACAAATAAAAAAAATTAATTCCACATGGTGATAGTTATTTAAAGGAGAAAAAGAAACAAACAAACACGGGAATGATGCTGTATAACATATGAGTGTATCAGGTAGGGTCTGTTGGTAATTATGACATCTAGAATTTTAACTAAGATGTGAAAGTTAACGAGCCAATCATAAGAAGATGGGCAGGGAAGTGGCAGTAAGACATAGTTGTGTCCCAGCAAAGAATACACAGGTACAAAGGCCTTGGGGTAGGAGCAAGGCCAGGACCAGGAAAGGGATGCAAGGCACCTAGGTTGCATAATGCAAGGAGGTGCTCATTTTCAGGGGCTGACTTTGGAACCTGTGTAGATATGAGAGTGAGCATCACCTTACATTCTGCAGCCCTGGAACCTCACTCATAAGCAGCACTGAGTCTCAAGGCTGTGCAAGTGCAGGGTCAGCTCCTGAGCATGAGCTCCTTTTTAAATTGTGTGCCTTGGTGCCTTAGTTGCCATCCCTAGTTTCAACCATAGGTAAGGACAAGTTTGTGGTTTTGAGGAGCAGAAAAAAAAGCCAACATGTCTGGACAGTGTTAAATTCTTGCTAAAACGTAAGCATGGAGCCAGGTTGGGTATGGGTTTACAGAAAAAGGAATTTATGTTTTAAGAGTGATATAAAGTTACCAGCAAATTTTTTTAAAGATTTTTTATTTATTTATTTGACAGAGACAGCCAGCGAGAGAGGGAACACAAGCAGGGGGAGTGGGAGAGGAAGAAGCAGGCTCCCAGCAGAGGAGCCTGGTATGGGGCTCGATCCCAGAACACTGGGATCACGCCCTGCGCCAAAGGCAGATGCTTAATGACTGTGCCACCCAGGCACCCCATAAAGTTACCAGCAAATTTTAAGAAGAAGAATGCTATGATCTAGTTTGTGTTTTTAAAAATTCACACTACCTTCTGTGTGGATTTAAGTGGGAAAGTTTGGAAACAGACCAATAAAGAGACTATTGTTGGGATCCAGGCAAGAAATGATGATAATTTGTACAATGTGATAGTAGGAAATGCAGAGAAGTGCACAGACTAAAAACGAATTTGTGTATAGCATGAGTGTGATCACTTATTTGAAATGGATGTTCTGGAAGTTGTGGAATGTGGAAAAATGCGCAATTGTGAATTGCATTTTTACCACCTGATTTGAAAACTCAACTATGGATCAATGGGTACTTAGAAAGAACACACAGCCAGATAGACAAAATCAATTCAAATACATATAATTCTTTGTAGACATCTTTTTGTATTATGAGGAAATTTTCCTCTTGGCTAGAAAAGATTGCTAGCATCAGCTGTGTCATAGGGTTATATGCATCTTCAACTTCGTTGAGTATTGAAAAATTGCTCCAAAAGAGTTTCTATCAAACAATCTTCCAGATGCAATGTCTATTAACATCACTAAAGAAAGAATTCTAAAGAAAACACATGGTTTTGTTTTAAACCTAAGCTGGTTCATGTTTACTTACAACATTTAGCCATTTCTCAAATGAACCCCTTTTGGGTTTTTTGTTGTTGTTGTTGTTTTGTTTTTTTAAACTCTCGCCCTCACTTTTCTATCCTGTCACTTCTCTCCTCACTCGGCATGTAGCCTGGCACACTTTTTTTCCACACAATAGACTGATTAGATTTGAATCTTTTTTTTTTTCATTTTTTTTCACTTTTTTTCCCACTATGTTGTGGGACCTTAAGCAACTAACTTTACCTGACCAGGTTTTAGTTTCCTCATTTATAAAATAGAAATAGTAGCAATACCTATCTCTGCTATTAAGAATGAAGAATAAATGTGAAAAATATAATAAGTGCCTAGAAAATTGCTTGATTTATAGTATATGCTTAATAAATTATTACTTCACAGAGAAAAGTGAAGGCTTTGGATAAAAATTCCTAAATTTCTGCCTGTAAATTATCTGGATCATGCTTATTCATACATCCTTTATACTTGCATGATTGGATAGTGTTATACTTCTGACCCAGTTTAATTCTTCTAGCCCCTTTTGGGTCTCTGTTCCACCAGGTATCTTCCTTTTCTGTATCTTCAGTCTCTCTTAACTAATGTTTCTCCCAGACACAAAAAATATAAACATTCTTTCTGCATTCCCTGTTCCTAATTTTTCATTCTCCTTAGCTTAGTCTTCCATTGCAATAATTCTCTCTTTTGTTATGTCTAATCTGTTATTTTATGTAACTACAAATTATTTTTTTTCAATCTCAATGATATTTTTTATTTCTATACATTATATTTGGTTATTTTCTAAACATAACTATTTTAACTACATAGTATATTGTTCTTTTTTCACATTCCTATTTTTTTCTTTGATGCCTTTAATCATTTTAAACATGTTTATTTATAGCTTCACATTGCTTTATTATTTGAAACTTTTGGAGGTACAATTCAGCTGTTAGCCATATTTGCTGACTCTTGCTCATGGTATATATTACCCACTCATATTTTTTGTAACTTTCTCATTGTTAAGTTCATCCTCAGGGACATTTCATCTGTGGAATTCTTATTTGACCTAACTTGAAGAAGTGAGGTTTACTTTTAGCTTTAGGGGTTATCACTGGCCTGGGACCATGTTTGAGTTATTTCTCAGCTTTGAGCTTCCAAGACAGTGAGGGCTATATAAATTGGAACCAAAAGCCATAGGAGGCAAAGGCAATAGCTATAAACTCTCAGAAGGAGTTTTTTCTCCTCACTTACTACACAGAATAAGATGAGCTTCTTTCTTTCTTTCTTTCTTTATTTCTTTCTTTCTTTCTTTCTTTCTTTCTTTCTTTCTTTCTCTCTCTCTCTCTCTCTCTCTTTCTTTCTTTCTTTCTTTCTTTCTTTTTCCTTTTCACCTTGTATCCTTGGGAGAATTTTTCTCATGCATTCTTTGACAGATGTTTTAACCCTTCAGAAGGTCCTAGCTTCATGTGAGGATATTAATTCAACCCAGTTGGGTCCAAGGTCTTATCTCCTGCCATGTTTGTCTCCTAGTTCCCTAAGACTTGCAAAGTAAATGTTCTCTTATGTTCTTCCATATGGTCCTGAGCAAGTATCTTTCGTTATATCCTGTGTGATGTGACAGTTCCCTTCCCCATCATTACAGACACACTGTAAGACAGGGACTGCTTTTCCTCTAGCACAGAGCCTGGCATATTGCAGGCATTTGATAAATATTCACTAAATAATTAAAAGAATGACTGAAATATGACCCATATAGTCAGAAACCATGAGCAGAATCATGGAAAACTAAGTGTAGAATAGCCTCAAATTAGCTAATCATCTATGGCTGGTAGAATAATTACTTTGTCAATCTATTCAAGTCCCACAGCATATACAGTAAACTTATCTCTGAACATAATATATGCTTAATAAATATTTACTAAAAAAGTGTTTTTTAAAAATTGATTTATTTGAGTGAGTGAGTGAGAGAGAGAACACCCACAGGGGCAGAGGGAGAGGGAGAGGGAGAAACAGACTCCCCAGCTGAGCAGGGAGCCCAATGTTGGGCTCGAACCCGGGACCCCTGGATCTGACCTGAGCCGAAGGCAGATGCTTAGTGCCCCTAAAAAAGTATTTTTAACTCTTTTTCTTTGATGTACATTTGCAAAGGTATGAAATGATGTTGTGTAGGTATGGATGGGATGGAATAATACTGCTTCACTATTACTCTAATTTAACACAGCTGAATGGAGATATGGAATCTGCAGGAAGGAGGGAAAGGGAGCCAGATTTTGTGGCTCACAAATATTCTACCCCCTCTGCATGTGTCTCTTGACCTTCTGTTAGCAAGTCCCTCTTCCAGCTATATTTTCCTAAGAATAATCTCTGTGAAAAGCAACAGTAAAGATTCTTTTTTTTCCTTTTCTT
The DNA here is from genome assembly GCF_002007445.2 of Ailuropoda melanoleuca. Lineage (NCBI taxonomy): Eukaryota > Metazoa > Chordata > Mammalia > Carnivora > Ursidae > Ailuropoda > Ailuropoda melanoleuca. The sequence continues at coordinate 32,009,022 of NC_048232.1, read as the reverse complement.
TTAAGTGCATATTCTAAACCTCTCAGAAAAGCTTTCTGGTATTGTTCCTTAATTTGTGTTACTGCGTTGCGTCAGGTTATTGATTTTGATTTTAGTATTCACTGAAAGTGAAATTTGACATTGTTAACTGTGAGCTGTTGTCATCTGTGAATCACTCAATTATGTTTTAATAACTGTTTTGCAATGAGGTAATATTCCTATCTCTCCTCTAGGGAGACACATTCTATAAGGTTTTCAAAAGCCAGTGATCTCACAATGGATTTGCTTCCTCTCATTACCCTTATCCTGTCACCATATTTCCACTCTACTGTTCAGCATTCTACATCTGTGTGCCAAGGTAAATAAATAGCACTTCAGAATATCCAACAACTCTACCTTAATAACCATACAGCCACCAAATTAAAGAAATGCCATTTACCAGACATAGCAGCTCACTTTTTCTTTCTTACTTTAATTTCCTTAAGGTCTTTGGCAGTTCAGTCTGGAAAAGTAAAAGCTCTTTACCCAAAAGACATTTAGTAATTTTAAACTCCCCTTTCAGATGGTCTCAAGAAAGAAATGGAACAGAGGTGGGGAGGTGGGGAGGGGCTCTTAGGCCAGCTGTTAGAAGCAATCTTGGCTTCTAGAAGAATATCTAATCCAACCACAACACATTGGAAATGTTGGAGCTGTCAGTATCAGTGGAGCAATTCCACAGAAGGCCAAACACCCAACTGCCCAGGCTTTTCATGAACAATTCTCATTGTTATTGCTCTCTTCTTAGCTGGACCCCTCCAGCAGGGGCTGGGATTTATACAACAGAAGGTAATGTCAACAACAGCCAAGGCTGCCTCTTCAAATTACCTCTCCACTGCCCCAGGCAGTGCTCAGCTCAGTCCTCTGGCTCATACTTCAAATCTGGAAACCCACTGAAAACCCCTGCTATGCAAACCTTTTTATTTAGATTCAGGTGGCTTTATTTTCACTTTTCTTCCTTCCATTATGTTCAGGATACTCTTTCTGAAAGGCAGATTAGTAAAACCATTCTGACTACATTTGACTAAAATCCCAAGAGATCCCCATTAAAAATCCACACAGGCTTTGGGGGAGCTACCAGAAGGTTGTTGTTGCTTGTTTTTGCTTGAAGCATAAACCAGTTTCTGGGCTCTTCTGTGCCTGGTGTTACCCAGCTGGTAAGAGAGCCCCCGCCAGGCACCAAGGAGTTACATGTTACATCTATTAAGCTCAGCCACCTTTTTTTTTTATCACACAATTAGAATGTGTTTGGGGATGTGAGGTCTTGGGTTTCTGCATCCTGCTTCTATCGGCTGCTTTTACTCTCACATCTGTGATAACCAACATCTCAACTGGGAGTCTCCAGGGTGAAACTGAGCATCCAGAGGAAGAGCTGTTTTGATTGAGAGCCAGAAGGTCTAAGTGTTTTCCAGTAGAGATATACCTCTTCAGCTGAATATTACCACATCCAGCAACAGATGTAAAACTCATCGCTTTCCTCAAGGGTATGAAAAAAGAGCAAAAATCCCAGAAGCTGGACTACATTTTCACCCAGGACAGCTCAAATAGGCTGAGAGCTAAATGAAGAACGTGTTTCCCATTTGTATTCCCTCCTAGTTTTTGTGACAGGGGAGAGATCACTCACGTGCCTGGATAGAGGCAGAGGGACAAAAAGAAAGAAAGAAGATGGTACTTTATCTGGCATGTTCTGTGGCTGCCAAACTGAGAGAAATAGCATTTATAGAGCACCAGTTATTTATTCAGCAGAAATTTATTAGGCATTTGCTATGTGCTAAGCTGTGTGCCTCATGGTATGTTTCTAAGACTTAATGTGATTATTTTATTTAATCATCAAAATAACACTATATTCTTGTTGTGTCAAGGATGATTCTAGCCCCCATTTTTACCTGAAGCTTTTCCAGCCACACAGCCATTATGTGACAGAACAGAAATGTGAAGGCAGGTGGTTTTGAGTTCAAAGTCTGTGCAATTTCCTGCTTAGTTTGATGCTCTTATGGTAACATACAAAATAATGTCAAAAATTAAGGTTTCTATTTCACTGAGTTACAATGTCATTTAAATACTAAAAATATGGTGATGACATAATCCAAAGGAAAACTTGTTAGGGTCATGGACAGCTATACGTTCATTAATTATCTTTTCAGTATTGAACATAGAAATAAAAGAAAGTAAAAAAAAAACTTTAAAAATTAATAATGTTTGTTGTGAATCTGCTTTTGTGCAGGGAGAGCACTGCATTAAGCAGTGTTGGTGCTACTATGATAACCAGGACAGACCAAGGATGCACAGCCTCATACCTAATAACAAAATTACATAATCAAAAAGGATAATCAAACCAATAGTTTGATTTTTTAATATTAAAAATATAAATATTTTTACTTTTAAGTGTACTTATGAACCTTGTTATATAGTTCTAAAATCTTTAACTAAAGAAGACATAAGATACTCATTTAATTAGCCAAATAGTTAATGAAAATCTACTTCATTTCAGAAACTATGGTTGGCCCTGGAAATACAGAGATTAAAGATACCTGTTTTATGCTGAGGGGAATTTTAATTTACAAATGTCTTCACAAAAAGTTTGCTTTCAATGGTCTTTAATAAAATGTGCTCCAGGAGTGCCTGGGTGGCTCAGTTGGTTAAGCATCTGTCTCTTGATTTTGGCTCAGGTCATGATCTCAGGGTCATGAGATCCTGCTCGAAGTCCAGCTCCCTGCTCAGTGGGATTCTCTCTCTCTCTCTCTGCCTTCCATGTCCCTCCCCTGCTTCTCTCTCTCTCTCTCTCTCTCTCTCTCTCTCGATCTCTAAAATAATAGATAAATAAATCTTTAAAAAAACGTATACTCCAATTGGGTGCTGGTTTTTCATAAGCACTATGACCCTTGGCAAATCAGGGTAGCATGGCAGAAAAACTGTCAAATTAGGGTTTTGGACCCTGCCCTCAATCCTCTCTAACCTTTAATAAGTGGTGACTATTTTATTCACTAAGAGTGAGTCTCCTTATATCTTTAGATCATAAATTTCTCATCTATAAATCAAGAGGTTTGATAGATAGGAATGCCCTCTTGGAGCTATTATATCTTTAATTCTTTAAACCTATATTTTGAGAATGCTTACCGCATAGGAGATACTGCAGACTATGTCACAGTCAGCCACTAATATCAGGGAAAGAAAAGTAAGTTAAGACTAATTTTCTACCACAGCTACATTTTCTACAAAATAAGAGAATTCATTTCCTCCTTTCTCCCATTGCAGCTCTGCATGGCTGTTAACCAGACTTCAACTTGACAGGTTTAAAATCCCATCTCATTTCTTGCCCACCCTAAGCTCAAGTAGCTAATGAGCAGAAAAATGACCAGAAGACAGGAAAGAGGATAAAAACAAGGTACCAGGAAGACAACAAAGAATGTGACAGCTGAGAACTGACTGCCACTTGTTGACCTTTTCAGGGAGCTTCTTGAATAAATACATGTGGTTTAATTTTTTAACAAGGTTTATTTTTCAAGACACTTTCCCACCAGAATAGGAGAAAAAAGCAAAACATGATCACTTATTAAAATGGTTTCCAACATTCAAAATCAGAAGAAAAAAAGATGAGGCATAAAGAAAAATCTGGGACTTTCTAGGAAGACAACAGATAGTAAAGGATTAGAAACCTCTAAGTCATAAGCGTTCCCTGGCATGGGCTTAATCTGTTGCCCTCTGTGACGGTCCCAGTTATGTCTCAAAGGCAGTTCCTGTCAGTGGTACCCAGTCACACCTATCTGTGGGTGTGTGGTCACCACTGAAGCCTCCCAGCAGTTGGTACAGCTGTCACCATGTTGCTCTCAGGCGGTGGCACCCATTGATAGCAGTTACCAGCTTTCCCAGCCTCTGTCCTTTGGTCATTTGGTCAACTGTCATTTGGTCACCCACATTCTGAAGCCGTAACTCTGTACAATGCAATTCTCTCCCCATCTCCACCTCTACATAGTGCCTCTATCAGGGAACCTGGAATTTTAGAATGCTAGTCCTGGAAAAAAGCTAGAGATCCATTTGTTTCTCATATCTCAACCCCATCCCTGTCAACACCCAATACACACACACACACACACACACACACACACACACACACACATTTTTCATAAGAAAACCAAGGTCCAGAGATATAAAGCACCTTGACTCAGTGCACTAGTCCCTCAGTATTCATTCCACCATTTGCATCTCTTAAGGATGGTAATTAAAAGGAGCTCTTTGACATGCAGCTTCATTACTCAAAAGAGTTACACTAGTAAAGACATAGTGCTGCACAACATCACACTCCTTACTTCCACTTCATTCTTATTGCACAGAAACAACATCTGTGCACGTGCCACAGGAAATCTCCCAAGGAAATGTGCTGTCTGTCACTTCATAAAAGCCATGTCTAAACTTGGGCACTAGATGACAATGACAAAGGAGTGGTAGAAAGAGCATGGTACTTGGTGACAGCAGGTTGTGTCATTACTACTTATTAATTTTATAGCTTTATATAGGTTACACAAGCATCTTCATGTTCTAAGTTTAAACATGGTATATGAAAATAATTTGTGAATAGTGAATGTGTTGGGAATACCGGATAAGGCAAAAGCCCCATTTTTCTTTTTATATACAACCCCCTCTCCAGAAGAAACAAAAAGCAGATGTGGAAACAGGTCAAGCTACAGTCCTGATTTTTCTACCATCTCCAAACTAGTTATGCAAATTAAGCTTGAAAAAGGACTCTGAATTTTTAAGAAAGTGTTTTTTAATAATCATAGCAGTTTGTCAAATGCATCCTAAGAGCTTTTTCTTTCATGAATTGTAGTCATAGCATTATTAAGCAGTGAATCTGGGCTTGAAACCAGGTCTTCTAACTCTTATTCTATCTTTATCAATTCATCAGTATCTGAAAATCGTGTGGTGAATCTGAAATAGATTATGAATTAGGAATGATGTCTATGTGAATTTAGGACTGTTGTTTTTAAGTAGACCAAACAGAATGTTAATGGTTGAGGGGATCTTTTACTACTAGGAAGTCAACACCACATTTTATGCATGGATAAATGGAAGCCTGAATAGGAAAGTGACTTTCAAGTTCGCAGCTATCTGATGTTACATCCTTGGCTGGAATTCAGATATCCTGATTTCAGATATCCTGATGAACAGGTTACATCCACCCTGGGCACATGCACACCCTCATACTAGCACACAGATCCCTAATTTAATCAGACATCAAATTTTCTCCAAACAGAAAGAGCCATTGTAGCCAACCCACTCTGAGGATCACATTTCCCTTACCAACAGTAGACAAACGCATTGGCATGCATTGTAACTCAGGCCAAGAAGGAAGGAGAGAAGATGTAAGGAGGGGTTTCTTGGTATGGTTTCCTCAAGAGATAGGGGCCCAAGATAGAGGCAATACTTTCTTCTGCCTATGGATGTTGTTAGCTGTGGATGTGATGCTGTACCCAGATTGCAATCCTTAGGAACCAGTCTTAGAAGGAACTCAATTTAGGAAAAGAATTAATCTTGCATGATTTAAATTTAGAGTTTTGTCTAGCAACATAATGCATTCTTACTGTTTTAAATTACTTTGAGTTGTAGTGCCAGGCATTGTGTTTATATAACAATAAAATATCTGGATGGATAGATGGATGTATGGATGATGGATGGGTGGATATATGAACTAATATAATTATGTAACTATAACCATTTATTATTTAATCCTCATGACAATCCAGAGCCAAAATTATTATGTGCATATTACAGAAAAGGAAGATTCAACTCAGAGGAGTTAAATTACCTGCCTACAGTTATATAACTATTGAGTAATATAACCAATCATACCCATCCTTACCTGATACAATGCCCATGTATTCTACTACTCCCTAATATCATTTGGAGATATAAGGAATATCTGCACAATACCAAATTGTTTCAATTTCAAAATCAAACAGTACAAGTAGTTATTTCATAACAAAAGTCAGGGTGATTACCCAGAGAATAGCTTTCTCTAAACAAAATTAGAACTAATTTCTCTATGTATTGAGCAGTTACCCAATAGTTCAACAAGAGAAATAATTAGGATGACTACACCATCTACATTTAATGCAGAATACTTTTTTTAAAAATTTATTTATTTTGACAGAGAGACAGCCAGTGAAATAGGGAACACAGCAGGGGAGTGGGAGAGGAAGAAGTGGGCTCCCAGTGGAGGAGCCCGAAGTGGGGCTCGATCCCAGAACGCCGAGACCACGCCCTGAGCCGAAGGCAGACTCTTAACGGCTGCACTACCCAGGCGCCCCCCTAATGAAGAATACTTTTGAGAGTGAAAAGACACATTATTGATAATTAAGCTATCACAAGAGGCATATACCCAACTGCTCTATGTTAATAGGAATTTATGGTCACTCTAAAGGTAGCCAAAATGCATGCCCTGGGTCTCTCTGTCTCTGTTAGAGACATCATCATAAAGAAAAATACAAATGAAATGATGAGAATTGTCTCATCCTTTCCCTGTGTAACTGGATCAATTTATTTCTGTACCCTTCCCTATTACATCTAATAATTAATAATTTGTTCTGAAATTAAGAGGAAAAAATATAGTTCAGGAGTTTGGGGCTGAGTTGGGGGTTGGAAGCAAATAGTTCCAGAAAGAACTCAAGCTAGATAAGCAGTAATAATGGTACTTATCATTTTACCAACTGACAGGCAGGGAAGAACAATGTGGGAGAGGGGAAACTGTGCCATGAAAAATTGAAATAAAGAAGAAAACAAAATAGAGAGAAAATACAAAAGAGCTGGTCCTGAAAGAGAGCTGGTATCCAGGAGCGTATTTTACTTGCCCTATTTCACCATAACCCTGGGATACTTTTAATTACTTGGCTCTTTTACAAACAGCGCCTGACTATTTTGTCAGAGGGTCAAGGATAACAGCGGGACCTGCCCTTTCCTTGTGCTTAAAGGGACACCACCCCCATATACTTTCAGGGACACCCAACCTGGAACGACTCGTCAAGGACACGCATTTTTCCTGAGCGATCTTTCCCCAAAAAAGCCTCTCCCGGAGACTGTGCTTGCTAAGCCCGAGAGAAGAAGTCGGCATCATCAGACATTGTCTAATAACCCAGAATAAGATTTTGTCTGAGGTGCCTAGTCGATCTCATATTTAGTACTGACACTGAAACATGTCCAGACAATGGAATTAGAGGATACAAAAAAGAAAACCAATGAATAAAATGCCAACGATAAAAACAAAACAAAACAAAACAAATACAAACAATTTTGGAGAAAAAGAAGACATGATTTTTTTTCTTTTGCCTTTCTTTTTGCCTCCCAGTTGAGAAACTATGCCTTTTTCCTTAAATGACATAAATTGCAGTTTACTAACTAAGCCATTGGATTAAAACATTCATTTTAATAGGATCCAAAGAGATTTAATCTAGGAATTTATTATACAGTAGAGCTCATTAAAAGGATGCTTATGTAGAAAAATCCAGTCTGTTTCTACATAAGAAAAAAAAATCATGTCCACAATAGGGTTAAAAGGATTATTATTTTCATATTTGTTACTTCTTCTTTAAGTTTTATATTTTGCTTCTCTCCTTAACTGTAAATCTTTAAGATTGCATAACCCCAATTAAGAAAAATAAAAGGCAAATTGAGAGCCAGTATTCATAGAGGAATGCTGTTGGCTAAGGCCCCAGATATTTTTTGTATCTCCAGTGAATTGCTTGTAAAATTTCCAGGAAGTTTGGGAAAACTTTGCATTGACATCACTCAGCAAACCTTGGAAAAGTTTTACCAGGGGAAAAATTGAAGGCCAAGCTGACCGTCTGGGGTACTGATCCTGCGATTTTTGCAGACCCGCTTAATGCTAATGAATTTTGCAGAAATCTCCATTCTCTTCTTCTCTCTGTTTCTAGTCTATTCAAGAATAAGTCAATAATTTAACCATCTCTTCTTTATTCTTTGCTCGAGTTTTTCTACCTTTTCAGAGTTTTCTTATCTTTGTTAAAATAAATATTGTTTGTTATGTGGAAAAGCAAAGAAACTAAATGCTAGGTTTATTTAAAAAATAAAGTCAGCCAACACAATCGATAAGTTTATACATAAAAATAGCATTTTTATATTTAAAATTATGATTTGGGGATTTCTACTTTAATTAATTTAATTTTAAATGTGAGTCTCACAGAGAAATACTGTATTAGTAAGAATATATTTTTGAGAAAAAAACATATGAACTAAAAAAAATGTGACCATTTACATGTGGCATTATTCAATACTGTATATTCTTTGTTAAGGACTTTGGTAACAGGTTTATTGATATATGGCACACATCACACAGTTCAACCATTTAAAACTGTGCAATTCAACAGTTTTTATCTGTGCACCCAGGCACAGATATATGCAGTCATCATCACAGCCAAATTTACAATATTTTCATTACCTTCAAAAGAAACTCCATACCTTTAGCTACAGCCCCCTTATCTCCCACCCTGTATTTCCATCCTAGGTTCTAGGCAACCACTAATCTACGTTCTTTCTTTATAGATTTGCCTATTCTGGATATTTTACATAAATAGAATTAGGTAGTATGTGGTTTTTTATGACCTGCTTCCTGCACTTAGCCTAATGTTTTGAAGGTTTATCCTTGTTATGGCATATTTTATTCCTTTTAGTGGCTGAATAAAAGACTTTTTAAGTACTTAGATTTTAATTCTTTATGACCCTTTATTAAATGGCTTAAAATGAAGTTCTGATAAGTATCTTTTCATCTTGGTATTTAGTTGCTCTTCAAAATATATTGATTTTAAAATCTTAACATTCTAAATTTTTCTGTATTTTGTTAATTCCTTCTATAAAAAATAATATGTCAAGTAAGATACCTTCTCTTTTTGAAAGCCAGCAACAAAGAACTGAGTGTTCAGTAAAAAATATACATAACTCTTTGTTCAACAGGGTCAGGTTTTTTTGAAGGAATGAATCAAATAAGATCTACTATAGATATTCTGGGAGAAAACTTTCATAATTGAAAGGATTCCAAGCATGTTTTATGTTATTACATGATAGTTATTATTTATTGAAGACATTATTTATTGAAGTGTTTACATGTGCTTAGCCCTATATTTGCTACAGAATGTGCAAAACTCATTGTATACTCATGCTTATTGAGCCCTTATTTTTATTTAATTTGCAGTTTTATGGATTACATATCAATGACTCCCCTTGTTTACAGATGGGGGGGACTGAGGCTTCCTGAACATTCTGGGTATTTCTCAAGACATATAACTAGCAAGTAACAGAGCCTAGGTTCAAACCGAGAACCTAATTTCAAATATTATTTTCAAAACCCCAGATTTTACTAGGAAAATCTTCTAATATATAAAAAAGTTGAAAGAACTTTAGAGGGGATACTAACCACCTGGATTCCAAAATTGACATACAGTATTTGATATAGCATATATCTATCCATTTATTTATCCCTTTACCAATCCATCAACCCATATTATTTTTCTTTAATTAGTTTCATAGCAAAGTCCAGTTTCTGACATTAGGCAGCTCAAAACGTAAGTCATGGCTCACCTTCTTCACAGTTTCTCAGGCTAAGCCTTCATTTCCTCATCTGTAAAGTGGAAACAGTAACAGTACTATGGAGGATTATTTGTAAGAATGGCCACAATATTATTCCTGGGGCTATGCCCCATTGTAATGTGACTCTATAACTCTTCCCATTCAGAGGTGGAGTCTATTTCTGTCCCCTTGAGTTGGGCTGACCTTGTGACTTGCTTTGGGCAATAGAAAAGGAACAGAAATGACAGTGTGCCTGTTTTGGACCTAGACTCTAGGAATCTTACGTGTGTCTACTGTTTCTCATAGAAAACTGCCCAGCTGCTATGTGAAGAAGCTTAGGTCAGAATGCTGAAAAGCACAAGACCATAGGGACTGAAAAAACAATACAGCTCAGTTCATTCTAGACCAGCCAGCCCCCCAAACACCCAGAAGCTCACCACAGATTCACAAGGCAAATCAGCGAGACCAGAATAATCACCCAACGAGTTCTAGCTTAAATTGCCAACCCACAGAGAATAATAAACTAAACAAATTGTTGTTTTAAGGCACCAAATTTTGGGGTGGAACTCAATAGAAAACTGATACAAGAATCTACTTCACAGAAGTATTGTAAGGATTAAAAAAGATAATACATATAAGATGCTTTGAGTTGTGCTGCCATACAGGAAATAATCAGTAAACGTTCACAATTATCATCATTTAGGCATAAATGGCTACAGTTTCTTAATGGTGACTCTAAGATCCACTTCCTCCCTAACTATAATGTAGCTTCCCTTCCCTTCCCTTCCTTTCCCTTCCCTTCCCTTCCCTTTCCTTCCCTTCCCTTCCCTTCCCTTCTTCCCTTAGAAATATTTCAAGGCCCAGCTCAAATGTTACATCCTTGAAGAAATCTTTGGGTTACCTGCCAAATTAGCTTTGTTTTCTCTTAAATACTTCATTGATTTCACTAAAATCATACTGTAATATACATATTTGTTGTTGTTTTTTTAAAAAGATTTTATTTATTTACTTGACACAGAGAGAGAGCAAGCAAGCACAAATGGGGGAGTGGCAGAAGGAGAGGGAGAGGGAGAAGCAGGCTCCCTGTTGAGCAGGAAGCCCAACGAGTGAGTGGCTGAATCCCAGGACCCCGGGATCATGACCTGGAACAAGGGCAGACATTTAACCAACTGAGCCACTCAGGGGCCCCCTGTTAATATACATATTCGCATCAGTGTCTCTTTCTAAACTATACTATGAGAATCCGGAGTGTATCTCATTCACATTTGTGATTTCAGCAATAGCATGGTACTCAATTAATATTTGTTTAATAAATAGATAAAAATAAAAGACCCGTAAAGATTTTCTTTTGTTTGTTTGTTTTTTTTTAAGATTTTATTTATTTATTTAACAGAGATAGAGACAGCCAGCGAGAGAAGGAACACAAGCAGGGGGAGTGGGAGAGGAAGAAGCAGGCTCATAGCGGAGGAGCCTGATGTGGGGCTCGATCCCACAACGCCGGGATCACGCCGTGAGCCGAAGGCAGACGCTTAACCGCTGTGCCACCCAGGCACCCTTGTTTTTTTTTTTTTTTTAAGATCTGTTTATTTATTTGAGACAGAGAGAGTGAGAGAGGGTGTGTGCAAACAGAAGGAAGGGCAGAAGGAGAAGAAGAGAGAGAATCTCAAACATACTCCTAGTTGAGCTCAAGGAGTCCTCTGTGGGGCTTAATCTCACAACCCTGAGATCAGGACCTGAGCCAAAATCAAGAAAATCAAGAGTCAGATGCTTAACCACCCAGGCACCCCAGACCCATAATGTTTTATGCCAGGAGCCATATTTATGTCCTTATTCTATTCATATGGGATATCACTTTTGTCAGTTCAGTTCTACCTCTTTCAAACCAAATAGCTTCTTCAGACTAATGACATCTAAATTCCACATCCATCTTGAAATCCTGCATTTATAAATACAACACACTCTATCTAAAACCTTCATCAGAGCCCATCCATACTTTAAATTGCTTTAAGTTACTTATGTAAGAGATTTATGCTATCATACTCAAAATTATGGAACAATGTGTGAATGTATTTGTGTGTTGTTAAATGAAGCCTTCACTCATGTCCAGCAAACAACTCGTCTTTTACTCTCTAGAGAAAAATTCATTTGGTAAATATTTAGTGATAAAAGAATTAGTTAAGAAAAAATAGCCTAAATCATTAAAGCCCTGGGGAAAAAAAGGTCATAATTACAAATCACATACAATTCGCCAACTTTCTGACTTGTCAGTTCATCCTTAATTGTTTGCCTTTATGTCTCTTCTTCTCCCCATACTCTGATTGTCACATTCAACCAGCTACAACTGTAGGACATAAAAAACACATATAAGGTAGGAATTAAATAGGGCATAGGAATATTACTCAGCTATCAGAAAGAACGAATTCTCAACATTTGCTGCAACATGGACGGCACTGGAGGAGATAATGCTAAGTGAAATAAGTCAAGCAGAGAAAGACAATTATCATATGATTTCTCTCATCTATGGAACATAAGAACTAGGATGATCGGTAGGGGAAGAAAGGGATAAAGAAAAGGGGGGTAATCAGAAGGGGGAATGAAACATGAGAGACTATGGACTATGAGAAACAAACTGAAGACTTCAGAGGGGAGGGGGTGGGGGAATGGGATAGACTGGTGATGGGTAGTAAGGAGGGCACGTATTGCATGGTGCACTGGGTGTTATACGCAACTAATGAAGCATCAAACTTTACATCGGAATCTGGGGATGTACTGTATGGTGATTAACATAATATAATAAAATAAAATTTAAAAAAAAAGAAACGTATGTTACACTAAAAAAAAAATAGGGCATAGGGAAGGTAAAGGCCATATTCTGTTGTCAAGTTTAATTAATGACTTTTGAAGGTAAGTTTGGCAACACCTTTTATATGTAATATATGTTTGGCAGATACGTTTCATCACTAGATGAGACCTAGTAAAGCCAGTAGAATACGCAGAATGGCGTCAGTGGTTACTTTACGGACTGGAAAAAGTAGAGAGAGGACTATCATAATGAAAGACTCTTGAAGACCCACCATTCTATTTTGTCTCTATAAAAAGTATATTATTCAAGATATACTTTTGATGAATTCTCAGTAGTACAAAACAGAAATCTGGAGGCAAGGTGTGTAGTTCCAGCTCTCAAGCTGGCTTCTCCGATGGGCTTGGGTAACCATAACTTTTCTATGGCTCCCTTTCATTGTATTCACTTGTCTGGCTACTCTAACTGGCCTTGTGTGGATATTATATCCCCCAAGAAAACTATTTTAAAAATATACTGCACTGAACTGGGCTCTCCTGTAGTACCTTTGCTCATCTACCACTAGTAGGACTGTGTCTCTGCCAGTAAAACAATGGATTTTGGTTTCTGTTTGTTTTGTTTTCTGCTTTTTCATTTTTGTTTCCCTAGCCCTCACCAACACCTTGAGCAGAAAAATTACTTGGTAAATGGTGGGAAGATGAATGGAGTATTTAATAATTCAAAGCTTTGTGCTGAGCTTTGTAAGGGATCCAAAATGTTTCCATACGCTCCTCAGGACTGTTACAGTCTAGTTGGGGAGACATGACATGCATACATGTAAAATAAAATCCTTCATATACACACTGCTCTTCACTATGTCTACATGATATATTGCCTAGGATATTATTATTTCACCAATTTTGATAAGGAGTTAGTGGTAATATACGGTTAAGTTTTAGGAGATATTTAGACTTAATTGGTCTTAAAACTGCAGTCAAGATCTGCACACTATGTCTAACTGTACAAATTAATAATTTAACTGAACTCACTTGATTTTTAATGTAGGCTATTGACTGGTGAGTTACTCAATAAAATCAATATGGTTACAGCAGGTAGTACAGTCTCATGGTCAACATGCAGCTCCAATTTCCTACTCACAACAAAAAAAAGTGGATAGATAAGCATTACCTGCCAGGGCAAGAAAAAAGAAGTATGTCTCCAAGAAAATTTCCTATGTATTCTTTTCATTTTTTTTAACCTTTTTTATACTATTTTAACCATTTTTAAGTATGCAACCTTGTGACATTAAGTACATTCACAATGTTATGTGATCATCACCACTACCCTTTTCCAGAAGTTTTTCATCAACCCAAAATGAAACTCTTCTCTCATTAAACAATAACTATTCATTCCTCTAGCCCCTGACAACCACCATTCTAGTTTATTCCTATGAATTTGTCTATTCTACGTATTTCAAGTAAGTCGGATCATATAATATTTGTCCTTTTTTGTCTTCTTTATTTCACTTAGCATATGTCTTGAAGGTTCATCCATGTTGTAGCATGTATCAAAATTTATTCCTCTTTAGAGCTGCATAATATTTTATTGCATGCATAAACCACATTTTGTTTATTCATTCATCTGTGGATGGACATTTGGTTTGTTTCTACCTTTTGGCTATTGTTAAAAACCCTGTTATGAACATTGGTGTACAAATCTATGTTAGAGTTTCTGCTTTCAATTATTCTGAGTATATACCTAGGAGTAGAATTGCTGGTGTTATGATAAGTCTATGTTTAACTTTTTGAGGAAAGGCCATACTGTCTTCTAAAATGGCTGCACCATTTTACATTCCTCCAGCAATGCACAAATATCCCAATTTCTCTACATGCTTGCTAACACTTTTTTTACTTCCTATTCTTTTTTTATAATAACCACTTCTATGGAAATGAAGGAGTCTCGTTCTGGTTTTGATTTGCAGTTTCTTTCTGGATAGTGGCTTGAGTATCTTTTCATGTACTTAGTGACCATTTGTATATCTTCTTTAGAAAACTGCCTATTCAGGTCTTTTGCTCATTTTTTAGTTGGGTTATTTGTTTTTATTTTTTTCTTGATGTTGAGCTGTAGGAGTACTTTCTATATTCGAGATATTTATACCATATGAGACGTGATTTGCAAATACTTTTCTCATGCTGTGGGTTATCTTTTCACCCTATTGATAGTGGCCTTTAATGTCCAAAATTTTTAATTTTGATGAAGTCCAACACTTAACTACTTTTTCCTTTATTTCCTATTTTTTGGTGTCATATCCAAGAAATCGCCGCCAAATCCAACGTTATAAGAATTTTTCCTATGATTTCTTCCAAGAGTTTTATAATTTTTTGTTATTATCATTAAATTTTTAAATTCATTTTGAGTTATTTTCTATATAATGTAAGGTAACAGTCCAACTGCATCCTTTTGTATGTATCTATCATTTTCCCAGCATCATTTATTGAAAAGACGGCCCTTTTCTCATCAAATGGTCTTGGCAACCTCATTGAAAATTATTTGACCATATATGTGATAATTTCTTTCTGGGCTCTCTATTCTACCAGTATCTTTTTCCCACTATTTCTTATATACCCAAAACCCACATAAACTGGGCTCTATGTGCTATGCAAGAGAGAAAATCAAGTGGAGGAGAAAAGATGGAAGAGAACCTTGAAAAAATGTAAGCTTAGTGAAGTTGTGAGAAGAAGGTGTCTTATTCTTTGCAGAGAAAAACACCCCAAATAGGAATACTTTATGGACTAGAAATAGTACTAGAAATTGTACAAAAGGGACTCTCACTTAAGATGACTCTTTAAGAATCTACTGAGAGTTGCCAAGTATCCAATCCTTGTTTGATTTGAGAGTGGAATTTATTGCTCTCACCACCAAAATTTTCACTCACTTTGTAAGTTAAGCAGGTACAAATATGGAGATAAGAAGCAAATTTTAATCAGTCTAACATAGCTCATTTCACATAGAATCTTCAAGGCTATAATTTGGGAAGAAGAAGAGAAATTCTGACCCTGAGAGAATTCATTGATGTTTATGCTGACTGACCATTCAGACGGGGAACTGTATGCAGTCTGACTGACTGAAGCCAGCGGTGGTCAGGTTTCTGCTCAAGATCTTAATGATTATCCGCAAAATTTTTCTTTCAGTATCCTAAGAACTTCCTACCTTAATAATCAGCACTTGCCAAACATTAACAATAAAGTCATCCAGGTCTGCTTGTTCATAGGTACACAAACTTACAACAGTTGTTAACCTTCAAGTCTTACTATGGGTTTTTCTACATTTCAGAAGAAATTCTCCAACATTTCCCATCCAAGTCATTGTTCAAAGCCCACAGGTGGCTTGGCATTCACCACTCAGTGGAATTCTAGATTCTTCATCTCACTTCCTTCCCTTGAATGCACTCTTGACCCAGCCCTAGGCAGAAAGCACCTCAAGGCAGGGATTGTGTTCATCTTTGGCACAATTTCATCCATTGTGCTTGGCCCTAGATGTCTCTACCCTTATATAAATATTAAATAATAACAAGACAATGACTGTTCTTTCCTCTGGAGGGAAGGGGATGTTTTCCAGTATTTACTTTCACCTTCCTCACTTTTCATTTAAACATTTTAACTGAAACCTTTATTTTTTAAGATAACTGGAAAATATGCATGTACAAATGAAACCTAATTTTCGGGACATTGTTATAGTCCCTAGAAAAATTCTAATTTTTATTACACTCTGGCAGATTATCATCAATGTTGTTTTGGATACTTAGAAAAAAATATTGGACAAAAATGAAAAAAATTAAAAATGAAATGAAACTTGTTCTAACACAGTACATGAACACTCCATACATTCTCATCAGCCCTGCACATAGCTGTTGTAAGTAGGGTAAACGTAAAATTATGACGTGTAGTGTTCATTTTTTTAACTACCAAGAAAGGAAAGCAGGTCCAAACTCAGGGAGGAAAATGTGAGCATTGTGAAATGCCATGTCTTCCTGCCCCTGGGAGATTTATTTATTGGAAATTATATTGCAAGGAAAAAGTCTAAATAAATTAAGTCCCTAGTTATTATGTCACATGTAACTGCTTTTTAGAATACAGCCACAATTTTGCAGTTATGTAAACTAAGCTGTCAAGCACTTGTTATTTTAAAGCTGGAACCAGGCAGCTCCCCTGACAGCCTTGTAATCCCAGCTCCCAGCCTGATTCGTGGCCGGCACTGAGACACAGGAAGTTCGTGTCTGCTATAATCTAAACACCATGAAAATGGAACATTAGAAAAGTGCAGAAAGGTAAAAATAGGCTAAACCTCATAACCCAGACGAGAACCATACAACACACTTGGAAGGAGAAGGGGAAAATTAAGCCTGTGAAGTACAGCGTTAGCTTATTTACAATTAGGGATATCCAGGCCCAAACTGTAGAGTTTGTAGGCCCCAGGGCAAAATGAAAATGAAGGACCCCTTGTTCAAAAATTGTTAAGAATTTCAAGACAGGGACAGCAGAGCATTAAACCAAGCATGAAGGCCTTCTACAGTGCCAGGCCCTGTTAAATGCACAGGTCACACACACAGGAAGCTAGGCCTAGGGCTACCTTTTAAACAGCTGCTAGGTAAGAAACAGTGAGATGTCATTGCCTCAGATAGAGAGATACAACATCCCTCATCTTTATTTTTCTATAACAATATCATACTTTTAAATTGTAAATACATAATGACATGCATTCTATACATTTTTAAGCTTTTTAAAAAATGTGTGGTTGTGTAGTAACCGCTTATAGTCAGTATAATTCTTTCCATATTTTCTGCTTAGACATATTAATCTGAATTTTACATCAATTCAGCAAGAATATAATCTGAACTCATTGTTTAGCTGGGAATTAGACCGTATTCACTGCTCCAAGAATAGCCACTGGGAGAGAAAGACTATTTAAAATATACTGCTATAAATGTTTGATTCTTTGTTTGTATAGAAGGAGGGAGTTTGGCCATTCCTACCCTAAATAAAGCTAAGCTATAAGTCGTTTCTTATAACAACAACAAAAAAAATGCATATTTAACTGCCCATATGTCTCAATTAAGAATTATACTTTACTCTTATTATACTGTACATGCAAAGAAAAGGAACAAACTTTTGTCTTCAAAAGCAAGAACTTGCAAAAGTGAAAAAGCATGAGATTACAGGGAGAGCAGAGCTGAGCAGCAAATCTGATCCGCAAAGCATCTTTCTTTTTAGCAAAAAGGTGACTTTTTGGCAGCAGACCCGGAGCCACTGCCTCCAGGGCCTTCTATTTAGCTCAGCTCAGCTCAGCGCAGGGAGACAGGGCGCCCCTCAGGAAGCTCATTGGAACAGTAACATTATCTGCCATAATTTGCCTGCACCAGAGGCCCTGTCAACAGGCAGTGGTAGGCCATTCTGTTTAAACTGAAGTAATTAAATCTCTCTGCTCTCATAAAAGTAAAATAAAATAAAAATAACAACTGCCTGCTGCTGGTCAGTGGAATTACATTGAGTGGAGGTAAATTTTAATTTCACGGTGCAAGTGTTAAATTATTGCCCTCTAAACTGACTGCCAATTCTGCATGAAACCTCACCACATTTTAATAATTCGTCTTTTGTTTAGTATGGAAAGAAACTTAGAAATAGCACATGTGTTATGATTTGAAGGGAGATTTTATGTGCAATTAGGGTCCTGAGAACTGCAACAAGGTAATGACATTCAGGTTTCCTAATTGGACCAAGAGGAAACTATCATTTCTGAAATGTTTGGGGGGACTTAACCTTTGTTCAACTTCTCTAGAACCCTTGGAATTATTTTGATAATGTCTGCTTATTTTCAAGATTTTGGTTTAATTTTAAAACTGCTCATTTTATAGATGTGCTTCTCCATTAATATGTGAGATTGTTAATAATCAGTCTCTTTCATTATATTGTGAAACTGTTAAGAAAACTGTCATTTACAAATGATTCTATGTGAGTTTTTAAAAAATTGATTTTTAGCATAACTTTAACAGAACCCCACTCTATGTCAAGACTCAGAGCCAAATAAATATCAATAGGTAAATTCTGTCTGTACAACTCATCAGTATAAAGTTGAATATTCAGAAAAAGTCAATTTGGAATATTAATAAAAGTCTCTTAGGTACTTACTGATGAGCATTGAAGCAGTCTCTAAATAGTCTCATATATATCTCATAATTCTTGCATATCTCCATCTAACTAGTTAAATCAAAATGTTAAATTACTTAAAATGAAGAAAGTAGTAAAAACTGCTTTAGTTTGTTTTAATCAATATTTTATATCCTGCAAGGCACTGTGCTGTGTTCAAATCAATGATTCAATACATCCCTTGTAGTTCAATTGATTTGCTGCCCTTAGACATTCTGCAAAGCTATTAACGTAAAATGGAATTAAAATAGAATGCTGTGAAGTCAGACCTGAAAAATCTATACATAGTTTATCCCATACCCCAGGGTATCTGAAAAGACTACTTAGGGAGCAAATCAGCCTGACATCCTCCATATGCTATTGACTTGTTGAATTCCAAATTCTTTAATCTGAATAAAAATAGCATTTTCAAACTGCCTCATATTGGAGAGATCCAGCTACATCCAAATCAATAATTCCTTAGAGACAGAAGAATGCATATTCACCAAATAGAACATGGTATACAAAGCAAAGGTGACAGTAATATATATGGCAAGAATTAAAAATCTAAATAACCAGAATTTAATTAATAGAACCTCTGTAACTGGAGTAAGAAGAAAATGTATTAAGTATTAGGAGTGTGGGTGATAGGAGAAACCCGGTAAATCAACTCAGAGTAAAACGTATCCATCTATATGGTAACTTTATTCAACAGGATTCCAAATTCTCAAGCAAGGAATAATAACCAGTGCTTATTTCAGATTTTCAAACTTTTTCTTGACAGAAACTTCCATTTTTTATATGTTTATTTTAATCATCTTCTTATTTACTATAAGATTTTTCTCAATTATCTTCATTGCTTTTTATTTCAGGAAATTCAAGGATGAAAGTTTAGAATGGTCATAATCCTAAATCTAGCTGAAATAAACTAATTCCCTAGAGGAAATCACCTCCATTCTTCAGCTCCTCATAGTAAAACAGGACCCATAAAACATAAATGCAAACATACATATATATGCATGGGCATGTGTGTGTCTTTACCTACATATCTATACATCTGCATAGGCATACAGACAGACAGACATATATATTTATATATATAGTGTAAATGTATATTCATTCAATGCCCACTAAGGCAACAAATTTAAAAATCATAGATCCAGGAGAAACTTGGAGAAGTCTTTGAACCCCATCTATAAATAAATCATTTTCTTGGGTCATTTCAAAAGAGATGGTGGACATTGGACAAATCTTAGTGATTATCAAAGCCAGATGATGTTTTTAGGGTTTAATTGTTCTATTCTTTCTACAAATGCACATATTTTGCAATGTTTACAGTAAAATGTTAAATATAAGAAATGGCAAGCTATTGTTGTCATTATGGCTTCCTCTCTGTTTTGTTGTTTTGCTTTTGGTGATTGTTTCTCCTCATTCAAAGAATCACAATTTCTACTATGTATAGATAATCTCTGGCATAAAATTTAATCAAAACTTGGCAACTGATGTGTTGATATTATTATTTAGACTAACATCACCAATTCTGCAAAATATTTCGTTATTTTTGGCATTCATGAGGTCACTATACCATTCACCAATATTTTTTTTAGAAGAATTACATTTTGCAATTCTTTGAGCATATTTTATCCAATTTAAAATGCCATCGACTAACTATAAGTTACACCGTTATTTTATGTATGACTAAGAAAGAACTCTGCCAATTAAACTACTAAAAATATTCTCTCATTCCTTTGTAATTTATTTTATTTTATTTTTTAACTTTTATAAAAAACTTGTAGGATTATTTAGACATCATGTTTATCATATAACACTCAAGCATACATAAAAATGAAAATATAAACAAAATAAATTGGTGAAAGTATTCCTAAAATTATTTACTTTCTAATCTGATTAGGTGATGTTAAAGTACACAACTCTGCACACAATATCAACCTCCATATCATGATGCAGTGATGATGCAATATTTCCTGGGAGTGCTCCATTCTTGTCTCCAGGAATTTTTTCCAAGCTGCTGATACCTGTTCTGAAATTTGTATGTGTGTATCTATGTGTAAATTACACATATATCATATTATTTTCCCAGCTTTTTATGTTGAAAATTACCAAGCCTACAGGAAAGTTGAAAAATTATTCAATGAATACCTCTAAGCCCTGATATATTGTATATATCGCACAGCTGGTTTATCTTTCTTTCCCCATTCGGACTTTGATGGACCATCTGAAAAGAAGTTATAAACATCATGACATGTCACTCAAATATTTTAGTGTGCATCTCCTATGAGAAGAATATTATCCAAAATAACCACAATATCATTATCCTATCAAAAAAAAATTCACATGAAATCAGTAATACATTCAATGCATATTTAAGCTTTCCTGATTGTCCCAAAATGGTAGCTGTCTGTTCTCCTGATCCAAGGTTCCAAAAAGTTGGTTATTACATGTGTAGGTTTCTTCTATTCTGGTAGTTTCTCACATTGTGCATGTTTGTGTTTGTGTGTGTGTGTATCTGTGTGTGGTTTGTATGTGTCATTAACTTTGTTGGAAAGTCCAGGACTGTCTTGTACAATACCTCACATTATGGATTTGCCTGAAGATTTCCTCATGATTATATTCAGGTTAAACATTTTTGAAAAATGCTACATAGGTAATGTTATGTATGTCTAATTACATCACATCAGGAGGCAAATAGTGTAAGTTTATTCCACTATTAGTATTGCTAAGCTTAATTACTTGGTTAATCAGGTGGCTACTACAATCTCATTATAAAGATATTTCCCTTAAAAACTAGTTAAGTATCTCTTGAGAAGTACTCCAAGACATTGTCAATACTCCATTCCCTCAGCAATCTGTTGTATAATAGTTTTAGTATTCATTAATATCCTCTGTGTAAATCAATCATTATGTTCAAAGCTAGAAACCATTCTGCAAGTTTTGACACAGGTGATTTATTGATCTTATCCAAAAATATCAACAAAGGTATATATTCAACAACTAGGATTCATATAACTTCCAATAGTCTCTAAATGATACATCAATTAAATTATTATGAGGTTTCAATTGTTCTGTCAGACATCCACAATAATAATCAAGTTTATGCTTTCACAGGCAATGACAACTACCATATGAATCTGTCTGGTGAAGAGAGACGGTAAGATTGTCATAGACAAGTCCCTTCCCTGCCTCAGCACCAACCTTGGTTCTTAAGTTCAGCCAAGAAAGAATTGAGTCAAACTCTCAAATAAGCAGGAGTCTCATAGCAATTAAAAACAAGTATATTCTCAAGATGGGAAAGCAGACAGGCCCAGAGGTGACCCCTGTGCCAGGGGTCAGGGTTGTCTTGTTTTTATACTTGCATGGGTTAGGGGTCATAGCTACAGTGATCTCTGACTGAGACCAATCATCTAAGGGACTCCTCCTATGGGTCAGGAGGGGAAGTTTTTGGCCCTTTGTGGTCCTTGTTGGAATTGCCATGGCAGCCCTCCCCTGCGGGGATGGGGGGATGGTCAAAACCTCAATGTAAATTTATTATAATGGAACTATAGGTTACTGTAGGGCAGCAATTATAGGGAGGAACCCATTAGTATCCCCTGGGGTCTTTCTGGGCTTTTTGGAACTTGGTTTCTGCCCTTTTTAATAGTCTGAAAACAATTGTTCCCTGCTTACATCTAGTTAATGGCCTGCTCTATCAAGATGTCACAGAGATGGTACAATGTGAAAAAAGAAAAGAAAAAGAATTCATCTCAGAATGAATGAAACTGGGCAATTCTGATTTTCACCAAGTAATACTACATGGTTTTTCTAAATACTTTTAGAAATGTCACAAAAGAGAGGAATTAGCAAATTAACAAATCAGATGAATTAGTGAATGAGTGTATGAGTGATGGAATGTGTTCTTAAATAAGTGCATGTGTGATATCAAAGGTCGAATATGTTGTTATAGAAATTCAATCACAAGAACGATTTGAAGATTTAATGCATGCTATAGTGAAGACTGCTCACAAAGACAATACCCAGACAGGGATTAGCATGCAAGTTTATTAGGAAAAGCTTTTGGAATTAATAACTGTAGGGGAAGGGAAGGATGCCACAGGAGATTAGCAGAACTGGGTTGCTTTGCAGTCACAAAGGCCTCAGTAGACCCTTCTGGTTGCTCTGAAGCTGGAATGGCCTTTCAGAATTGATTTGAAGTGAAAGGAGGGAACTGAGACATAAGACCTCTAACTTGACCAGTCACTGAATGCAGATTGTCCCCTGGGAGTGGGCATGACCTTGAGAAAGGTGGTCTTTTTTCTGTCAAAGGCAATTCCTAGAAAGACCTGATAGCTAAGGGAATAAGTGTTTTAGTTCTGAAGGGGATCTGGATGGCACATCATTACATCACTACAATATATTTGGATACTAACAGGTGCAAGCATTTATGGAGTAGGTAGATTTGAGTTGCATATAAACATATGTAATAGGGATTTATATGTAATGGATTGCTTGTAGAAGATGATTTAACTTTGTCAGTTTTAAATACATTATTTCAAAAAATATATGTAAAAAATATATATGACATGTATAATCATACTATACAAAATTAAATTCTAAGTTTTTATCCATAGTTTCGATACACGTTATATATGAAAATGTCATTTCTATTATGGGTAAATTAACATACCACTCTGTCTAATATTATGGTGCATAAACAGCAGAAAAAACTTTATACTTGTCTATTAGTTAATTTCTTTTAAGTTTGAACTCCTGATATTCTGGTTTGTCTGTTTATTTGTTTGATGGATTTGTTAAATGAGATATCTCATTCAGGGTAAATTCATAATAGTTACTATGAAGACTTGTACTACATTAGAAGTTTTGTATAATGTGGTGAGTATTGACTGATGTTCATCTACCTTGAGAACACAAAAGTACAAAAGTACAATTAAATTAAACTATAGATGTAGACAGTGTCCAGTTTTGTTTGGGAATCCTGAATGCATTCACTTATTAAAAAATCTTTTCCCTATGGGGCACCTGGGTGGCACAGCGGTTAAGTGTCTGGCTTCAGCTCAGGGCATGATCCCGGCATTATGGGATCGAGCCCCACATCAGGCTCCTCCGCTATGAGCCTGCTTCTTCCTCTCCCACTCCCCCTGCTTGTGTTCCCTTTCTCGCTGGCTGTCTCTATCTCTGTCGAATAAATAAATAAACTCTTAAAAAAAAACTTTCCCCTAAATATACTATGGGCAGAGGTTAGGTAGTAAATATATAATAAAGAACTAAGTTTAGAGGATTGAGTTTGACAAACAAAGCAGCAATAAAAAAAGGTAGATTATTACCATGGCAATGGGTCTGTAGAAACACAAAAAGAAAGCATCAAAATCAACCTGGCTGAATGAAAACCTACCAAGGTGTTAACAGCTTAATTAAATCTGAAAAAAGAGTAGGAAGCATCTAGGCAAAGAAGGGGGGACGTAGGAGTGCCTGGGTGGCACAGTTGGTTGTGTGCCCGACTCTTGGTTTCAGCTGGGGTCATGATCTCAGGCCCCACATCTGGCTCCACACTCAGCACAGAGTCTGCTTGAAATTCTCTCTCTCTCCCTCTGCCCCTCTCCCTGCACTCTCTTTCTCTCTCAAATAATTAAATGTTAAGGAAAAAAAAAGAAAGAAAGGGGGATGGAGGCAGAGGGAAGAACTTATGGAGGTAAGAGGCATTTATTATGCATCAGACACTCACCCAAGTATTTTACATGTATTATATTATAATCATCAAAACAATTCTATTGATCATATCCTATGATTTCTCTTCCTTTATAAATAAGGGTTCTGAGACTTAGAGAAAGAAGGAATAAGTCCACACACCCACACAAGTAAGTAGCAGAGCTCAGGTTTGCTACTATAGGGAGGTAGAGAGTTATGAAACAACATTGTATTAAGAGAGAATGTGACGGGCACTTGGGTGGCAGTCGGTTAAGCATCTGACTCTTGGTTTTGGCTAATGTGATCTCATGGTGGTGTGACTGAGCCCTGCGTCCGGCTCCAAACTCAGCTCAGAGTCTGCTTTAGATTTTTTTTCTCTCTCTCCCTGTGCCCCTCCCACTCACGTTCTCTCTCTCCCTCTGAAATAAATAAATCTTTAAAAGAGAGAGAGAGAATGTGAGATCAGAAAATGAAATTTAAGAGGTAGTCTGAAGCCAAATCATGGAGTATCTATGTTAAGTTAATGAGTTTGAACTTCATTAGGATAAAGGAGTGACAAGATTATATTCTCATTCTAGAAAGATTACTTTGATATAATTATGAAGAATACATTGAGGTAGTCAGGAAGTGACTGCAGAATTGTAAGCTGTAAGCAATGAGTACTGGAAGTAAAGAAGTGGCAGAATTAGGAAAGAGGAGGCAGATTTTTAAAATTAATAGAGTTTTGAAAACAACAGCACTCAGTTTCCAATTAGCAAGAGTGCAAGTTAAAGAATGGAATTTACTGGAGTCCAGATTTCTGGCTTGGGAAATAAAATTGTTGAATGGATTCACTAGGTAGCCTAAACACCAAAAGCGTTTGCAAGGAAAATGATTCTTAAATTTTTAAAATATTATATCCTAAAATGACAGTATTTTTAAAATCTTTTGGCATGATTTCAATTTGAGCCCAAGGTTTCTGTTTCCATCGCTCCGTTTCTGTCCATGTTTCAATATGCTATAGACCCTACTTCCTTGTTTTCTTCCAATCTTTCCCCCTTTTCTGTGATACTTTAGGAGTTGGTAGAAACTTCTTGACAAATCATCTCTCCTTGAGTATCAGTTATCTATTGCAATGAGACAAATTATGCTGCAACCCAAAGCTTATATAACAATGGACATTTATTATGTTATACAGCTTCTGTGAGTTATGAATTGGGAGCAGCTTAGCTAAGTGGCCTGGTTTGGCTTTTCTCATAAGGTTGCTACAAAATGTTGGCCAGGGCTGCAGTCATCAGAGGGCTTATCGGGACTGGAATGTCTGTTTCCAAGATGGCTCACTCACATGCCTATTGGCAGGAGGTCTCAGTTCCTGATCCAGATCCATGTGAATCTCTCCATAGGGCTGCTTGACATGGTGTCCTTCTGACATTGGCAGTTGGCTTCCCCCAGAGCAAGAGAATGAACATGGAGGAAGCTATAATACCTTTTATAACCCAATCCTGGAAGTCACATAACAACTAATTCTACCACACTCTACTCTTTAGAAGTGAATCACTACATCCAGTCCACAACCATGGGGAAGGGAGATAATGCACTTTTGTTAATAATAATGTATCAATATTAGCTCACAGATAATAACAAATGTACCAACACCAGCGCAAGGTGTTAAATATGGGGGAACTAGGACAAAGGGGAAAGGTGATGTGAAAACTCCCAGTACTTTTTTTTCAATTTTCTGTAAACCTAATACTATCTTAAAAAAGTAAAGTTTAATAATTTTTAGAAAGAAAATTAGAGACTCTGGATGAAATGGACAATACAATTTTGTGTAGTAAGTGAACAAATATCAAATATAGGGGAAAGAAGGAAGAAAAGAAGGAAGGAAGGAAGGAAGGAAGGAAGGAAGGAAGGAAGGAAGGAAGGAAGGAAGGAAAGAAGGAATGAATTATGGTTACATTTTTAAAATTTTAAAAATTTGTTCCTCTTGACTAATTGCTGCACCATCAATACCAGACTGTGATAATTATATAACTATGTATTTGACCAAAATTTAATTTTATTAGACACTCTGAAGTCTAAAGGAGATTCTAGTACTCCAGAGAGTTTTTTCATGATTCACTGCCTCGAGTAGCTTTCTATTTCCCACCACTTCATAATAAAAGAGAATTCTATAAAAAGAGAATCGTACAACTTGGTAGTTAACAAGGCTCTGGATTCAGGCTAAGTGAGTTTAAACCTGGCTCTATCTCTTAATTAACTGTGTGACGTCAGGTCTTAGTCTTAGGCACATAATAAGCATTTAGTGTTACCTACTACAAGAGTTTTGCCTTTAAAGCCTCAATATTAACTAGAATTAATGAAAGGTCTAGTTTAAATTTCTTAATTATATCTTTCCTAGGATATTTCTAACAGAATTCTTTATCAATATTGTTCCCAATTAGAAAACCCCTCTATACTTCAAATTGAAACCTTCTATTTCATATCTCTCAGGTTCTCTGTAAAAGTAGTCTAGTTTTTAATCTCTATCATCTTACTTCCTTACATAACAGAAGATTGGAAATACCTATTTTTCCTTACTTTGGCCAACATAGGGGCAAGTTCAGGGCAGCAGGATCCACATAAGCAAAGCCATTGAACCCAAACCCGTAACCACTGCACCATGAAGCTACCTAAATGGTAACCTCAGCAAAAACCATCCCTCAGAGAGGCTGTGGAAAATTAAATTAAGATCGTATTTTGGGAAATATGAATTTTTGGAACACATACCTGTAATCACATACATTACATGCAAATCTTCCCTCTTTTGATGAAGTACTGAGCTCAACCCCCTGAGAAGCTTGGCTGTGAGAAGCAACACACATTCCCAACATGAGGTCTTTCTATTTCAATTTTCCAGTTGTAGCAACCCTGAATTCACAAATTTCAGGGATGGTTATTAATAGATAAATGACATTAGCTGTATGCTTTCTGTTTTCCACTGTCACAGAAACTTAAGACCATGACCAACCTCACTTTTATTAGCTTATCTAATGTATCTTTGAGAAAGCTTAAATGATTGAGTCCAAAAGGAAGGAAATACATTTCTGTTGGGTGACACTTAAGAGTCTAGTTCTAAAGACAAGGATTTATTTTATTTTATTTTATTTTATTTATTTTTACAAGGTACTGAAAACCCAGGAGCTATTAATTGATAATGCCTCTGTCACACATAAACCTAATTTACTTCTATTAACTAGTTTCACTAATAACATAAATCACAAAGGCCATTTATTCCTTCATCTGAAATATGACTGATTAGATTTCCATCTCTGCATGACATTTTTTAATACCAGATATGCATCTTACTTTTCTGGAGCACTCAAAATAGCTTAATAATTCTCTGCAAACTGAGTTGCCAAAGCTACACTGGAATTTTGATGTTTCCATTAATAAAAGATACATGCCTGCAGGAGGTACAGATTTGTGATCTCAGGATCCAGAGTTTAGGGGCAAAGGGAAAATGGCTTGCATCTGTACAATGATTAAATGTATGTTCAGAAAGAGGAACTCTAAAGTGTCTATACAGATCTAACAAGACCTATTTGGACCTGGGGCTTGCCCCTGCAGGGTGTTTTTTGATAGCTTTATCTATGTCAGACACTGAGGCTCTATCCATTCTCACTTGTCAATATGCCATGGTAGCTTCAGAGCTGGAAACAGGGAGATGGTGGGCCACACGAAGAGAAACCTGAATGTCAGGAGCCATTGCACCAAGTCCATACATAGCCTAACCAAAATGCAATGTCCGGGAAAACAAAAAAACAAAACAAAACAAAAAGCATGCACACACAAATCAAATGTCAGAAAAAATATTTTAAATGATGCCAATCAAGCCTAAAAATAGAATCTATAACTAGTAAGGAACCGAAACTTCTCAAAAGAAACATAGAAGTAAACGTACTTAAGAATCAAGTATGAGTCTTAAGTGTTTTCCTCCCGCGTAGGGTAGGAGAGAGAGCACCATGGAAACCATAGGCCTGAACATGGATAGAATCTGGAGATCTTGTATCTCCATGAAGGTTTACTGTACTTTTGAGAGTCCTTTAACAAAAACCTGTCAATTCATACAATCTAGTCTTTAATTGTTTTAATCAATGCAATTTTTATTGTGCCTTTTCTGTGCATAAAGCACTATACTAGATATAAAAGAAAAACAAGAATCGGTTGAGTACTGAGCTTCTTTTTTTGTGAATTAAAGTGGCTTTATTTTTGTTCTTATAAAAACAAATACTAATTATAAATATCTAGAAAAAATATGCCTAACCATAATTGGTGTCTAGAAATAACCACTATCAACATTGTAGGATATACTATTCTAGCCTATCAAATATATATATACACATATATATGTATATGAAAACATGATATAGTGTCTCTGTATAAACATATATATAGTATATGTAATATAATTTATATGTAATATTTACACCCACACACACCCACACACATAGACGCATGCACACACGTAGAGCATTAGTTTGCTAGGGCTACCCTAACAAAATATCATAACTGGGTGACTTAAACAATGGAAATCTATTTTCCCTAAGTTCTGGAGACTAGAAGTCCAAGAGTAAGGTGTAAGCAGGTATGTTCTTTTCCTAAGGCCCCTCTTTTGGCTTGCAAATGGCTACCTTCTCACTGTGTTCTCACATGGCTTCTTCTGTGTATGTCCACATCCCTGTGTTGCTTTGTCTGTCCAAATTCCTCTTCTTTTTTCTTTTTTAAGATTTTATTTATTTTTTATTTATTGGACAGAGAGAGACAGCCAGTGAGAGAGGGAACACAAGCAGGGGGAGTGAGAGAGGAAGAAGCAGGCTCCCAGCAGAGGAGCCTGATGTGAGGCTTGATCCCAGAATGCCCAGATCACGCCCTGAGCCGAAGGCAGACGTTAAGGACTGCGCCACCCAGGCGCCCCCAAATTCCTCTTCTTATAAGAATATCAGTCAGATATAGCCTCATTTTAATGTAATAATCTCTTTTAAGTTTCTATCTCCAAATATAGTCACATTCTGAGGTTCTGGGGGTTAGAATTTCAAAATATGAATTTTGAGAGGACAAAGTTCAGCCTATAACGTATATACATACCTATACACATACAGAGAGAGAGGGAGATTTCTATTTTCACATAAAAATGAAACCATATTAGGCACCTTAATTTATAATGCGCTTGTTCATCTCTCTCCATTGATATATTTTTATCATATTCAATTACTATGACTATGTAATAGGTTATTGAATAACTTTAAGGTAATTTATTTACTAAGTTGCTGTTATTCAACACTTAGGTTATTATGATTACTTAACATATATAAAAATTATCTATCTAAACTCTGTAATAAACCTACTACCATTTGGAATTTTGAGGGTATTATTCCTTAGAAGAAATGACTAAAAATGGAATTGTTAAATTAAAGAGTATGCACATGATATTTTTTAATAGCTCTTTAGAATTTTTTGTTAACTTACAAAAGAAGTTTGACTACTTTCCAACCTCCTGATTATACTATTAGTATTTATTTTAGTCTTTGAAAATATGATAGATGGAAAATACTATTTTGGTTTTGTTTTATTTGCATTTCTTTGCTTGCTATTGAAGTCAAACATCTTTTTATTCATTTATTATCCATTTTAATGTATTAATTTTTAATTCCATGCTATGTCTTTTGCTCAACGTTCCATTAAGATGTTCTTTTTTTACTTATCAACTTGAAAGAAATGTTTACATATCATAATTGGTCATTTGCATATAGACACCAGAATTTTTTCCACATTTGTGGTTTGCTTTCTAGTACCATTTATAGTGTTTTTCTGCCATTCTGAAATTTTTGTTTTATCTTCTGTTTTTATTTAAGGCTTTTGTTATGGTTTTTGCCAATTTATGAACATTTCGCTATGGTTTTACAGTTTGCCATGGATAGAAAGGCCTGACCCCACAGGATAATCATTTGTATATTCACCAATTTTCATCAAGTGTTTTATAATTTTTTGGTAGTTTTAAATTTAGTTACAGTAGAAGTATGCCATACAATGTAACATTGTCCATAAAATATGGTTAGCTTGTTCCGTAATACCATTAAATAAATAATTCACTTTTTACTTTATGGTTTAATGAGCCATAATATTATGGCTTATAATACTATATTTTAATACCATAATACTTATGACTTGATGGGTCATATACTATATTTTTATCTATACTTGTCTCAATTTATTTTAAGATTACGGTCTGGTTCTAATCTACTTTTTTTTAAAAGATTTATTTATTTATTTTAAGAGAGGGAGAGAAAGAGAGAGAGAGCATGCACATGAGGAGGGTTGGGACAGAGGGAAGAGAATCTTCAAGCAGACTCCTCGCTGAGTACAGACCCCAATGTGCGGCTTCATCTCACAACCCAGGAAATCATGACCTGAGCTCAAACCAAGAGTCAGATGCTGAACTGACTGGAACACCCATGCCTAATCTACTTCTAGAAAAATGTTGTTTATTTCTTATACCTTCATAATATGTTTTAATATGTGATAAGATGAATTATTATGTTTTTTCAAAAATTTCCTAACCATATTCTTTCATATTTATTCTTCAAGATTAAGTGTGATTTTATCAAAAATTAAACTACACCAAGAGTTTTTTAAATTAGAATTACTTATATAGATTAATTTTTAAAGATTTATACATTTAAATTATTTATTCTTACTATCCAGGAAAAAGCATGCCACTTCTTTTATTCAGCTTTTATTCTATGGCATTCAATGTAGTTTATAATTTCATATGTCTTATATGTCTTTTATTAAGTTTATTCTTAAATAATTTATAGATTATTTGCTATTGTGAATATGATGTTTATTTTTCTATTGTATTTTCTAACTGGTATATAGGAAAGCTATTATGTTTTGGTATATTTACTAAATAAGTGGCCACCTATTTAAATTTTTATTAGCTCAAATGATTTTGCAATTGATTATCTTATGTTTTCTAGAATATCAAAAAATAGTAACTAATAGTAACTAATGGCAGGTTCATTCCAAAGTGGAGTCTTATTTCTTTTTATTCTCTTTTTATACCAGTTAGGACTTCCAGAAAATTGTTCACTGTAGAGGCATTGGTATTTTGTCCTTGCTATTAACAGAACGTCCTTGAGTGTGCTTCCATTCAGCATGATATCTGCTCTTGGTTCAAACAAAACATCTTACTACATAACTGTACCTGGTTTACCATGGATTTGGTCTTTTAAAAAATTTTATAGGAATGGATGCTGAATGGCTGTCATGGCTGATTTGCTGAAGAAGACCATTGGCCTTGTGGGATTGACTATATGTGAAAGTCCACACTAGAGGCTAAGAATATTGTACACAAAGATTCTTACACAAATTCCTAAAAATGCAGCATATAGAAAGTATACAGAACAGATTACAAATGAGAAGCTAAGTATAGTTAATGTGGAACCAGATACTAAGAAATTAGAAGACCAAGTTCAGGATGGCTACCTAGAAGAGGTGATTCTTTAGGCTGAAATGAACTAGGTCTGTCAAGAAAGATGATAGTGCAAGAGCCTCCTGCCAACCAATGGAAATGGCCAATACAGTTATCATTAAATAACTACTGTGTTGATGGGAAACTAATGTAATTACATGTTCTGTTATATTAAAAAGAAAAGAATGGCTGCTGAATTATAACTAATGTTTGTTTGTTTGTTTTTTAATTAGTCACATGGCCATGCGTTTTTCTCACTAATATGAGGAATCACATTACTATATTTGCCAGTGTTTAACCAGCCTTACATTCTCAGACTAAGTAAAAACTATTATGTATAATCTTCTTTTCTTTTTTCTCCTGTTATTTTTAATTAAGGTAATATTTGATACATGTAAAAGAACTTAAGCAATATATGTGTAAGTTATAAAACATAACTTCAAAAAACACTCTCAACAAATCTCCACCCAGGTGAGGAATAAGAGAATTTCTAATATCTTAAGCTGTCTACGTATGTCAGTATTTGTCTGTGTCCTACCTAATTAACCACTATCTTGAATTGCATTAACTACATTCTTTAAGTACACTATCCGGTTGAACATGCTAATGAATTTTTTAGAAATGTTTTATCTATATTCCTCTATATTCATATGGGAATATATAGTGTTCTTTTCTATGATATCTTAGTGATTTTTAGAAGTATCAAGCTTCAGGAAATTGTAAAGCTTTCAATATTATCCTAATATCATAGAATTTATCTGTTCCTTGAATGCTTGACAGAGCTCATTTTTAAAACCAAAGGTTTGGGAATAAATTCTTTTGTGACTTGTCTCATTCTTTATACTTTTTATTCTACTAAGAAGTGCTTTACTTTGTTGTCATTTGTTTTGTTTGGGAGTTTTCTTTTTAAATATTATTGCTTCAATTTTAGTGACTTATATTTCATACATACCCTCCCCCCACACACAAATACATTAGCCCAAAATTTAAATTAATGTTTGCTTTTTATTAATGATGTCTATATAGTTTAATTCTTAATGGCAGAACATGAATTTTCATCTGGCTTTCTTGTTAGATTTTCTAGCTCTGGAGTTTAGCTATCAATTCTATTAAGGTCTCCATTTAATTTATTAATTGTTTTATTCCTTTTTAAGTTAGCAAATAGTTCTCTCTTGGTTCTGGAGTTGATTCTTAATAGTGAGACCCTTTATTCAAACAAATTGTTACCAAAAACTTCAATTCAAGAGAAAAAGAAAAGGTAGGGATGTGCTGGCATAAACAAAATGGAGACCTAGAATCACACAGACAATAGAGACTGATAACAAATGCTAACGATTATAGTATATACTGTTTTCACTGCTATGGATTTTTAAATGGCATGAAATGTTGGTTTTTGTTCGCTCATTGAACCAATAAATATGCATTTAAAGGGTGTTTAAAAAATTATCCTCCAAAGGAAAATGTCTTTTAACCTTTAGTTGTGAATTTACAGCTCTGTTGCAATGGGTACACAGCCTGTGTGACTCTGATTGTCTATGTGAGGTTGCTTGGTGGCTTGTGAAAATAGTGTGTTGTATGTTTCAAACTATGCATTGGGGAATGTATTCATGCTTTCTTTATTACCAATTTTTATAAATACATCATAAATATTTAAAAATAACGTGTTTTCTCCATGAAGTAGATTATCTGTGTTTTTTAAACTAACGTAACTGTATTACTCAGATCCTGTATTACAGTAGTTTTTTCAACTTCTTTGCCACAAACTCCTGCTTGGTATATCAAATTGTACAGTGTCTATAATTTCAAAAAATTATATTTACCATCAATTTTATTTTACTAATCAATTTATTTTGAAATTTCAAATAATATGTAAAAATGGTGTGAGATTTTTATATTTATCAANTGGGGCTCGATCCCATAACGCCGGGATCACGCCCTGAGCTGAAGGCAGACGCTTAACCGCTGTGCCACCCAGGCGCCCCAGGGGCATTGATTTTTAAAACCATTAGAGTTACTACTTAACAGTCATTTTTGGTTACTTAATTGGTAAAGTATAAGACAAATATATTATACATTCTTACTTTGAGATCTTACAGTTTCTCTTTATATTTATACAAGCTATTCCTTTCAATATGGTATAATACTTTAGGTTCATAGTGGTACATTTCTGCTCATCTTCATTCTAAACCATATCTTCTATCTCAAAATAACATTCTTTTCTCACATTTAATATGTGTCTACTTTGAATTCTTCTTTGTTTGATGTTGCTGTTGCTCACCTGCTTTCTGTTGGTCTTCACTTGTGTTGTATAGCATGATCTATCCTCCATTTTCAACATTGTTCTTTCATTTTTATTTGAAGAGTGATGTCTTAGAATATATATGGACTTTCTTTCTATTAATATAAAGTCCTAATTTTTCAATAGAGTAATTTTTACCTACATTTATTTTAATAATTGTTTTTATTTCAGACTTCTCATGTTTTTCTTTATTAAAATGTCTTGTTTACTTTTTGTATTTTTCCATATTAATTCATTAGATCACTCAAAATATTCATTAAGTATCCATGTGCCAAATGCCCTTGCCCAATTTCTTCTTCCCCTAATGGTAACTGTAACAGTGATAACCAACATTTATTAAAGGATAAATAAAATAGGTATTGTCCTCAAATTTCAACATATATTAACAGATTTAATGCAACATTAAGTTGGTACCATTAATATACCCATTTTGAAGAGGAAAAAAGTGATGAAAAAATATTCAGAGACCACTTAAGGTGAGTAGTTCTTTAAGTGGTGGAGTCGGGAAATGGAATTGGATAGTCTGACTCCAGAGGTCTAGTTCTGTTTTCTATTTTTATTCCACTGGCTATTTCATCTTTAAGCATATTTGCACTTATATTTAGCAACATGAAAATGGAAGCAAAATTTGTGTCAATTTTCTTAAAATTTCCATCACTATCTTTTTTTCCTAAGAGTCTAGGTCCAGTTCACCCTGTAGACTCTAAACTCCATGCTCTGTCTTTTCCACCACACACCTGGCACACAATAAATAATTGTGAATGTTACATATATGTACAGCCATCAGATTTACCTATTTGGTGATGTGAGATATTCAACTCGTTCTTCATTGCTTCTATTGGGTTACTTAGTTTCTTAAATAACTTTCATCTTCTATCACTTTACATATTTTCAGGTCACTCCGTTTTGATATAGTTAAAACTGTCACTTGAATCTCCAATATTTTTTCCATTCCCTGTAGTAAGTAATATGATTCTGGCTTGCTTGAATGATTCTTCTTTTTAGACTATATCCCTTATATAGGAAGCTAAGAATAGAATATTTCATGATTTCACTTTACAAGATTTGGGTAAATACTTGAAATTTTTTCCCTGTATTCAAAAAGAAACAGTACTGCATGAATAATAGGTAGAAAATCTAGAGAAACTGTTTTTTGACCAATGGCTCTCACTAAAATATGTGTAATTTCATTAAAAGAATGTTACATAGTTTTGTTTAACAAAACCACATAAATGTATCAATGATGCTATAAAATACTTATCCCTTAAGTATTGACTGTGCCACAGCTTTAGAGAATCCCATTTAAGATATAAGAAAACAGAGAAGGGTACCAAATAATTAATCACTTCAAATGTAAGAATTGCCTGTGCGGTCAGCAGTCACACACCATCGCAATATACCTCAGGACACATAAACTGGGTCACAATCTCCTCACCTCATTTATATACTCAGTGTAGCCATTGTACACACATGAAAATATTCTGTTCGGCTGATTTTCTACCAACCTATGAAAAGTACATTATTAGCTACTTTTCTCCTTCTCAATGACATGTTATTTATATCATTTGCTTAATGTTTCATATGGGTTTTAGGAACTTCATAGCCAGAATATTTTTGCTAACTAGACAAAGAACATAGCTCTTTTCAAATTGCAGGTTAAGTATCCTGTTTGGGGTTGGTACAGAAAGAACAGGCAGAGAAATGCCCTCTTGGCTGGAAGAAGGGACAAGAATTGAGTACACATTATAAAAGCAATTATTCCCTTTGCTGTAGAGTGTACAGAGAGAAAAGTAAGGAGGCCAAAGAATTACTAAAAAGGAATTTGCTGCTTCAGTGACCCTGTTAGATACCTGTTAAGACCTTTTGCTTCCTCTACCGTTTCTAACTAAATCTCGGCAAAAAAGAGAAATCTAAAGAAATGGTGGGAATTATGTTAGAACTGGGCATCTAAAGAAATGGTGGGAATTATGTTAGAACTGGGCATTTTCTTCTTCAGTGTCACTGTAGCTTTATTCCTTGGCAGCATAATTGTAACTAATTAGAATCTAGTTAGATACAGAGACAGCATTAAAACCCTTTGCTTTTTTTTTTTTTTTTTCTCTTGATGGTCACAGTTTGTGCTTATATCTGTTCAAGGCAGGGGAAGTTTCAGTTTCACAATCACTTTTCAAGTTTAGTTTTATCTTTTTATTTTTTCTTCCAAATAATTTGCACAAATTTTGACATTTTGCCGCGGACTATGTGAACCACTTTCAACACTCACTGCCAGGTTAACCACTGAGTCCACTCAAGGCAGGATAAAGCACATCTATTACCCCAGTAGCTCTAATTGCAGGATAGCCAGAGGGTATCCATTTGGTCTATAATTAGGTCATTTCTCTCTCATCCCCTGCAAGTGTGTATAATTATAAATTAATTTAAAATCACACTGCGAGAAAAGAAATTCTCTATAATATAAAGAAAATACAAAAGCTGCAGGAAGTATATCTTTAAAAACATTTTTTGGCATTTCCTTCAATATTGATCCTTGAGCTGGTTTTTCATTCTACTGTTCATTTTCTTGGCTTAGAGTTTCATCATTGTACATTTAAATTTTGGGTCAATTTAAAGTTATACTGCAGCCTTAAGGTTTTGATGCTTCCTGCAGAATTTACATTTAGCAGATCAAAACTATTCTTTGGGGAAATAAACCCATTGAGAGGCCATCCTCTGAGTGATGCTTAAAGGTGTGACTCTGTGCAGGCCCTGACATGAGAACTTGTTATGTTGGACGTTTTTCTTTCTAAGTGCCACACATTGGCCCTTTTAACACTCACCTTTCTGTTTTCACAATAAAAATGTTATGTGTTATATAGGTAAGATAAAACATTTTTAAAAATTGGCTCATACTATATACTGTTCTTTTAATCTGTTTGGCTGGGCTGCTATTTTACTTGCGTTATCCAAAACCGTGGTTAAATATATTACCCCACACATTTTCAGAGAGAAGATACAGGTAAAAACATGCATGTCTGACAACAAGATAACCTTAACCAAGCTATTGAGTAATGTTTTGACTTGCTAGACTTCTTGTTTCTGTCAGGAAATCAATCTCTTTTGTGGACTTGGGGAAAATGTGGCAGGTATTGCCTAGGCCAAGACACTGTACATAAGACCCAAACTATATATATATGACCTTTCTTAATTTCCTAAAACTGAAAAATGAGAGAGAGAGAGAGCAAGAGAGAAATGTTCTGCCCTCAGAAGAAGTATTGTACTCAAGTAATTTCTCTAAGAATATTCTGATGAATCCATTATAATCCCTATAGAATGTGAAAAAAAATTTTTTAATAATTGTTTTACTACTTTGGAAAGACCCTTACCTTCTGACATTCCAGTTAGAGGATAATGATGGTAACATTTCACACTTAGACACTGTTCTAAGTTCTTTACATTCAAGTCATCGTATGAGATGTATACAGACAAGGAAAGGGAGGCACAGGACATTGAGAAATATGATCAAGGTCTACCCAGGAGGTCACTGGAATTCAGGCATTCAGGGTTTTTTTTTTGTTTGTTTGTTTGTTTCAGACATTCAGGTTTGAGAGTACTGCTCTATCCACATTTTGCTATGCCAGGGTAATAAGAATAACGCATGACCAGCCGGACGCCACCACACTCTATCGACCTGGGAATCTAACAGGGTAGGAAAGGCTTTGACTGGTAATCTGTAAGTGCTCACCAACTATTTTATGGACTCAGTTTAGCAGTAACTTCTTAAATCTAGTATATGACCAAGTTTTCCATTCAAAAGGGTATCTGTATCCACACAGAACACCTAAAGGTATTTCATACCATCAGGAATTCCATAGTTAAAAGCTGCAGAATCTACTTCTCATCAACTAAGTCCAGTTTTGTGCTTATTTGACAGCCAAATGAAAATAAACAATGGAATGCTCCTGAAATCATCCCCATCACCAAAGGGGAAAAGTCCATAAAAGATCAAATTCTGAAAAAAAATGTACAACCTTAGATTTTTTATTTTCAGAAAGTCATAATTCTTACTTCTACTGTTTAAGATTTTAAAGACATTCAGATTCAATTAATAAATAACACTGAATTTTATATTTTATGAGAAGCTAATAAACCTAATATATTTCCATTAAATCAGTTAACAATCAGGTGTCAGGAAACTTCTGTAAAGGGCCAGATGCCAAATATTTTATGCTTTGTGGGCTATATGAACTCTGCCACACCTACTCTGTCATTGAAGCACAAAAGCTACCATAGATGGTATGTTAATAAATGAGTGGGGCTGTGTTCCAATAAAACTTTATTTACAAAAACTGTTGGTTAGCTGTATTAAACATGCAGAATGTAGTTTCCCAACCCTATATTTATACCATAGAAAGATTATATATATTTTTACCTCCCTTCTAGTAAATAAGAATATATTTATAAATCAAATTATTCTTTCAACATGATAATAAACTCTAGACCATTTCTATTAAAAAAAAAACTCCCAGATTTTACCCAGTAATATACTAGTTCTGCAATTTTTCTCTAATTTCTATGTAATCACTGTGGATTATATTCCTTTATTTATTTATTTTAAAGATTTTATTTATTTATTTGACAGAGAGAGAGAGACAGCCAGTGAGAGAGGGAACACAAGCAGGGGGAGTGGGAGAGGAAGAAGCAGGCTCCCAGTGGAGCAGGGAGCCTGACGGGGGGCTCGATCCCAGGATCCCGGGATCACTCTCTGGGCTGAAGGCAGACACTTAATGGCTGAGCCACTCACGTGCCCCGTATATAGAGGAATATACATCCTCTATTTTAATTAATTGATATTCAGACCCGACCAAAGTTCTAGAAGACTCAGAGGTGCTCTCTAGTCTTATACATAGCTGAGAGATCTGAGCCACTAGATGATGTTACACTTGACTCTGTAAGTCTTACCATCAGTATGGTCTGTAAGTCCACTGAACATCAAATACAAAACAAAATTATCTACATGCATGTGCAGGCAACCAGCACTTCTCCATCCCTTACCTCTGCCTGCATCCCTCCTTGTGAAAATATACTCATTGTTAGTATCCAAGCCAAGTTCTGGAACAAACCAAACTAAACAGGTTCATTTAAGCCAATGTATTTTATTAAATTCTTCCGAGAGAGAACAGAGAGGAATGAAGTGGTTAAAGTGTCTGGCATAAGTGAATTTGATCCTTTGTCTCTAATCAGCTTTATATTTGGGGTACTCACTTTTCCTGTCCTCCATAAATAGTTAAGAATTTAATGATTTCTTAATGAATAAATATCAGAGATTTTTGAACAAATTTATTAGACATGGCTGTGCTTTATGTCTAAGATAAATCTTACTTTTCAGTAAATTTTTTTCAGACAACTAGAAAGATTTACAAGTGACTATTGAAAAAACATAACCACAATGAAATAGTCTTTTTAGGATCATTGACTGGCAGGCCTCAGTTTTTTTCTAACTAGACACATTACTAAAACAATCATTTCTGAATATAAACTATGCCCAATAAATATAAAGAAAATGTTCTAAAAATGACTGATTGATCTTTGGACCACATTTTTTTTTTCTTTTCTCCAATACAGATAGAGTGATAGAGTGCCATTTTCCTATGGACACCTCAGACTGTCTATTTATCCCAAATTAAATCACAGAATTCTTGAAAGAAATTCACTAGGTTTTGTTAAATTATATAATCAGTACCTTTAGGGCACTAAAAATAATTTTAAAACAAACAAATTGTGATTCCAAAATGGGTAGGAAATGAGACCATATATCTTTTGTGATTTTTCTCCCGTGCTGGTTAGCTCCTCATGAGCCCTCAGATTTAGGGCAGTTCTCTTCGGAGTATACCTGTAAAGGCTTCACTGTTAACACTAAAATCGTCACCTCTGTCCTCCTTGTATATTTGCCCAGATAGGTCAAAGTCACAGCAGCTCAGGAAATCCTAAGAGGCTTGGAAACTCCAAAAATATAGCAAGGTGCTCCTTAGTCTGTTGGGAATGAAACAGAAATCTGGCAGGAGGTCAGGAGAGTTCATTAGCCAGGCAGTGCAGCACAGCCACTGTGAGGCAGGGAGAGTGGATTTAGAGCAAAAGGCTAATTACTCCAGTACCCTGTTCAATCTCCTGCTAGATTTACTGCTAATTAATTTTCTCTTCATTTTTACCTATCCAGCCAGTGAATCAGGGGCTATGACTCACTCTGCTTTTCCCCCTGTAACCATCACCAGTTTCTGCTCCATTAGCAAATTGTCTTTAGAGTTTCTCTTTTCTAAAGGTTGGTTTCCTGGGCGATCTCATAGTCTTGAACTTTGGAAGGCCTTTGAGCAAAAGGACTCAGGGCAATAAGCTGCAATAGTTAAAAACAACAAAATGGAGACATAATAATGAATAAAGGGGGTTTTGCTACTTTTTTCTTTTGCTTCCCTCCTAAGGAAAGAAAATTATTCTTTCGTGTATCATATGTTTTTCCTATTTCCTGAACAGTTCATGTAGACAAGGCATATTTCTAGGGCTAGTGCTGGTCAGGGAAGTAGACGCCTGTGAACAACCACACCAAGGGCATGGACAGCAGTGAATAGAGAAAGAGAGAAAGAAAACAATTTCAAATGCTATTATTTACATTCTGTAAAGATCTATAAATATGTGTTATTTTAACCAAATATCAACACCCTTAAATAGGTAAGAAAATAATGCAGGCCCATGTTTATATGTACCACCTAATACTTCCAGAGAATTGCTATCTGTGAAAAATAACAACTGTGGGGACACGCAGGTGGCTCAGTCGGTGAAGTGTCTGCCTTCGGCTCAGGTCATGATCCCAAGGTCCTGGGATCGAGTCCTGCATTGGACTCCTTGCTCAGCAGGGAGCCTCCTTCTCCCTCCACCTACTGCTCCCCCTGCTTGTGCTCTCTCTCTCTCTGAGATAGATAAATAAATAAATAAATAAATAAATAAATAAATAAAATCTTTAAAAAAAAAGAACAACTGTGATACAAGCGTGCTATGCCAGAACTACAGCAATGTTCCAATAGCACCAACTAGCAGTTTTCTATAAACCAAAAGGAAGCTTCAAGTAGCTTGTTTGTTTGTTTCAGGAAGGATATTTTCATAATGGGCCTTATGTGTTTTCTACATGTTCCTAGATGACATACAACTCTACTATTAGCCTTGTTAGGTTATTAGCTCTACTAGGAGCTACTATTAAGTCTACTAAAGACTCATTAGACATATGAGCTTTTCAATAGAAATATCATGGTTTTGAATCCAAACTGTATTAAATTTATTTTACAGAGCCAAAGTCTGTGGATCAATACATATCAGTTATGAACTTGGGATTAGAAAGAATTGGAAAATGAATCAAGAAATTAATAAAAATAAGGCTACAAAAATATTGTAGAGGAAAACAAGAGGGTGTTCTTAAATTCTTAAGTATTAAATACCGCCGTTAGAAATAAGCTATACAGACTGTTCATGGTGGCCCCTGTACAATGTGGGCAAAACTGTTCAGACAGGATGGCAATTTACAGATCATGGACTCTTGCCATCCATTCCATGGAAGCAGAATGTTGAAGACTTGCTGTCTTGCCTAAAAATCAAAGCCCAGTTGTAGTGGGGAGGGTGGCATTCTCATGGGATTGCCACAGGAGCGTTATTAGGGATTTTACTCATTATGCATCAGCTACCACAACTGAATATACTTAACTTCCTGGATTAAATCTTTGTATTTTTGTANTTCTCATGGGATTGCCACAGGAGCGTTATTAGGGATTTTACTCATTATGCATCAGCTACCACAACTGAATATGCTTAACTTCCTGGATTAAATCTTTGTATTTTTGTATTTGTTTGTTTGTTTGTTTGTTTGTTTGTTTGTTTTATTGCCATGGATGTCATTTTCAACACTTGTCTCTCCTGGGATCCCTACTGTATACTTCAGAAGGACATGGGTATCTTTGGAGAGGTAAATATGGAAATTTTGCAGAGTTTTCTGGGGAATGAGTAATACATAAAATATTAATGACATAGCCACAATTAAGACAACAGCACCCTACCCTTACAACTACCTAAATAAACCATTTCAGAATCAGTAAGCTAAGATACCATGACCTTCATGAAATAATCATAAAAAACATAATATCATCAAAATATCTGCACATGACACCATAAAATCTTAATCTTTAGATTACTACATATATTTGACATTTAATAACAGAATAATTTCAGATGCTATAAAATTATCTAGATTTGTTAACCCAGTATAGCATAATAAGATTTGTAGTGATGGTATCGATGACATTTTGGAGGCAAATAAATGAGTTCATAAATAATTGCTATTAAATCTTCATCACAACAAATTAGAAATGTAAATGATAAAACTATGGTTTATATTAAGGAGCCCCTGAGTTCTGGTTCAGTTCATGAGAGACAAGTTAGTATTTGGGAACAGAAGGTGGAGGAAGATATAGAAGTTAGCTAATACATCATAACAATAACAAGAGCCTTAAGAAACCAGCTGTGATGAAGGCTGGGAGGCTTTCTAAGGGGCTGGAATAATCCTAGGCCACCTCCAAAGATCACACCTGCTCTGAGAAAAATATTCAGGGATTTGGTTCCAGAATTGAGTGGATCCAAAGTATTCATATCATTCAGATGGTCATGCCAGAAACTAAGGGGATCTCAGAATACCTGTAGAATAGGTTGGAAATATGGCATAGGTTTTACAGTGAAGTGCAATTCACTCAGACTTCTTTACTCCTAATGAATCTTAACATTAAACATCCAGCTAAATATCATATCCAAGGTCAATTGTAAACATTTATATGGTAGTTATAAAAGATTCTTAGAAAACAGATTTAAACAAATTTTTCCATAGAGTTGAGGCTCCATTTCTGGGGTCTCTATTTGGTTCCACTGGTCTATGTGTCTGATTTTGTGCTAATACCATGCTATCTTGATGATCAGTGCTTTGTAATAGAGCATTACAGGCATTGTGGTGCCCCCAGCTTTGGTTTCCTTTTTCAACAATCCCCTGGCAATTCGGGGCCCTTTATAGTTACATACAAGCTTTAAGATTGTTTGTTCCAGCTCTGTGAAAAATGTTAATGGTATTTTGATAGGATTGCACTGAAAGTATAGATTGTTCTGGGCAGCATAAACATTTTAACATTTCCATGAGCATGGAATGTTTTTCCATCTCTTTGTGTCCTCCTCAATTTCTTTATAAGTATTCTGTAATTTCTAGAGTACAGATCCTTTACCTCTTTGGTTAGGTTTATTCTTAGGTATGTTATGGATTTCAGTGCTATTCTAAATGAAATCAATTCCTTGATTTCACTTTCTTCAGTCACATTGTTAGTGTATAGAAATGCCACTGATTTCTGTGCATTGATTTTGTATCCTGCCATGTTGCTGATTGCTATATGAGTTCTAGTAATTTGGGGATGGAGTCTTTGGGTTTTCCACATAAAGTATCAGTCATCTGAGAAGAGAGAGTTTGACTTCTTCTTTGCCAATCTGAATGCCTTTTATTTCTTTATGCTGTCTGATTACTGATGCTAGGACCTCTAGTACTATGTTGAACAGAAGTGGTGAGAGTGGGCACCCCTGTCATGTTCCTGACCTTAAGGGAAAAGCTCTCAGTTTTTCCCCATTGAGAATGATATTCTCTGTGGGCTTTTCATAGATGGTTTTTATGATATTGAGGTATGTCCCT
The DNA here is from genome assembly GCF_002007445.2 of Ailuropoda melanoleuca. Classification (NCBI taxonomy): domain Eukaryota; kingdom Metazoa; phylum Chordata; class Mammalia; order Carnivora; family Ursidae; genus Ailuropoda; species Ailuropoda melanoleuca. The sequence continues at coordinate 31,965,249 of NC_048232.1, read as the reverse complement.
CTATCCTTATATTTTGAAAAGTTTCAATCAGGAAAGGATGCTGTATTTTGTCAAATGCTTTTTCTGCATCAATTGAGAGGATCATATGGTTCTTGTCTCTGCTTTTGTTAATTTGATCTATCACATTGATTGATTTGTGAATGTTGAACCACCTTTGCATCCCAGGAATAAACCCCACCTGGTTGTGGTGAATAATTCTTTTAATGACCCCAGAAATGGACCCTCAACTCTATGGTCAACTAATCTCTGACAAATCAGGAAAGAATATCCAATGGAAAAAAGACAGTCTCTTCAATAAATGCTGCTGGGAAAATTGGACAGCCACATGCAAAAGAATGAAACTCAACCATTCTCTTACATCATACACAAAGATGAACTCAAAATGGATGAAAGACCTCAATATGAGACAGGAATCCATCAAAATCCTAGAGAAGAACATAGACAGTAACCTCTTTGACATTGGCCACATGACCTCTTTCAAGACGTATCTCTAAAGGTAAGGGAAGCAAAAGCAAAAATGAACTTTTGGGACTCCATCAAGATAAAAAGCTTTTGCATAGCAAAGGAAACAGTCAACAAAACTAAGAGGCAACCCACAGAATGGGAGAAGGTATTTGTAAATGACATATCAGATAAAGGGCTGGTATCCAAGATCTATAAAGAACTTCTCAAGCTCAACACCTAAAATACAAATAATCCAGTCAATAAATGGGCAGAAGACATGAACAGACACTTCTCCAAAGAAGACATACAAATGGCTAAGAGACACATGAAAAAATGTTCATCACTAGCCATCAGGGAAATACAATTCAAAACCACAATGAGTTACCACTTTACACCAGTTAGAATGGCAAAAATTAACAAGACAGGAAACAACTAGTGTTGATGAGGATGTGGAGAAAGGGGAACCCTCTTGCACTTTTGGTGGGAATGCAAGCTGGTACAGCTGCTCTGGAAAACAGTATGGATATTTCTCAAAAAGTTAAAAATAGAACTACTTTATGACCCAGCAATTGTACTACTAGACATTTACCCCAAAGTTACAGGTGTAGTGAAAAGATGGGGCACATGTACCCCAATGTTCATAGCAGCAATGTCCAAGATAGCCAAACTGTGGAAGGAGCCGAGAAGCCCTTCAATAGATGAATGGGTAAAGAAGATGTGGTTCATACATACAATGTAATATTACTCAGCCATCAGAAAGGATGAATACCATCAACATGGATGGAACTAGAGGGGATTATGCTAAGTGAAATAAGTCAAGCAGAGAAAGATAATTATCAAAGGGTTTCACTTATATGTGGAACATAAGGAATAGCATGGAGAACCACAGGGAAAGGGAGGAAAAACTGAATGGGAAGAAATCAGAGAGGGAGACAAACCATGAGAGACTCTAGACTCTGGGAACCAAACTGAGGGTTACAGAAGGGAGGGGGGTGATGGGTAGTAGGGAGGGCTTGTGTGGTGATGAGCAGTGGGTGTTATACACAACTAATGAATCATTGAACACTACATCAAAAACTAATGATGTACCAATTAAATATAATAATAAAAAATAAAACAAAAGAAAAAGAAAAAATAAACTTGTCTTCTTTTATTATCTATTCAAAAAGAAAGCATCTAGTCTATAGGACTTGGTTGGATTCTTACTTATCAATAGTTCTGATGCATAAACAAGAGAGTTGATCCTGCTAGCCTCAGAAATGAAGTAGTATGAAAATAATAGCGATTTTAAAGGGCAATTTTTCTCATAGACTAAAGTTGGGTGTGTTTTGCCATGAATCCCTTCCCATCACTTACAAGCTATGCTATCATGGGTAATTCACTTTATTTCTTGAGCTATAATTTTCTCATCTGAAAAGCAGATATGATGATATTTAACTTGCAGTAAAGACTAAATAGGATAATGTATGACATAATGCCTAAGAAATAACAGATAGCCAAGAATGTCCCATCATTATGTCTTCACATAATGGGGATGGATATTATAAAATTGGGGAAGTAAGTTATATTTATATGTCAAAAAAGACTTCCATGTGTTTATTCAAAATATTCATAGAAGTCTAAGAAGATAATTTCTTAGAAATTAATTGAAAGCTGCCATAAGCTTAAACAGAAGATCTTTTAAATAAGAGAAAATTCAGCTTTGTAATAAAATGGACTAATGTTACCATAAATAACTGAAATAAGCAGGAGAAATGATAAACATATGTGAGCTTATTTTAGAAAATGGAAATATAAATATTTGGTTAAATTTTGTTTTATTATTTTAAATGAAAATGTCACATTATCTCAGTAGTTAGTATGTTAATGAACATACCAACTATAAGAGACTCCTTCTAGGTTTTAATCATTACAACTAAAATTTTATTGTTCTTGATTATGTTACTGCCTTTTGTTTTATTATACCACTGCCACTACTGTGATTAATTTAAATAACTTGTATTAGCCATGGAAAATAACCTGAACATAGTATCTTAACAATTTCTTGGAAAATTTTAAACAAATATATTCAAAATTTCTATTCACTTTGTTGATTCTCATTCCCACATTTTAAAAATAGATCGCTTCATAGTTTAAATCCTCCCCATTCCCAGTAAGGCTACCCTTGCCCATAAGTAGTGTAAGAAGTCATCTCCTCTCTTACATAACGAGAAGACATTTCACGTACAAAGATTTTGCTTCATCTGAAACTCTCCGCAAATGTTAAATTTCAGACACAATATTTAAGGCAGCTATGAAAGCTATAAGGTTACCTGAAAGGTATTACACATTAAACCATCATGGGCCCTTTGTGGCCAAAATATTGGACCTAAGGGAATGGATATGGAAAGGAAGGAAGGAAAACTTAGCATTGGGTGCTGTTGGAGGAATTCTTAAATCATGACATACCAAGTTCCTGAAGGGAAGAGCAGAGTAGTATGCAATGTGGCTGGAAGGTCCCAACGAAAACCCAGCCACGTCATAATTTAGTCTTGGGCCAAAACTGATCCCACTGATGTCCATCCTTTCAGCACCCTTTTAATTTATACACCTGCTTCTTCTCAGGCAAGTGGAGGATGTGAGTGCAGCCTTTGCCTGCTTCCCTTTACCAACACTAATCTCACAGCTTGATACTAAAGCTAACTTTTGACTAGAACCATAAATCTTAACAGTTACTGTGGAGTTAATATCATTGGAAAAGTAGAACCATTTAGCTGCAAGAAATCTATAACCCAGTTTGTGCTCAGCCTCTAGGCAATAAGAGCCCACTGACAATTCCAAGTAGTAGTGCCGACATTCTCCTTACAGAGCTTTAGGTAAGAAATTTTAAAAACTTCTCTTTTCAGTATTTTACTACCTTATTGCCAGGAAAACATTCTTTTAAAAATCCTTCTGGTACAATTTAAGCCAATTTCCTTTTGTCTAGAGGTCAAGTGAAACCAGGTGAATTGCCTGAAAAAGTATAAACTTCATAGGTTTATAGACTGTTCATAATGTTGGGAAGATCTTGAGAGATCATTTAGTTCATCCCCCCTATTTTTCATCTGGGGATTAAAATGTAGGGTTAGCTAATCACAGGTCCCTATGAGCTTTAATCATATGCAATATAAATAATTCTAAGTCATTAATCCTTGGACTTACAAGCCTTTCCCAGTAAAATAGATAAGCTTAAACAAAATGAGCAGGTTAGTCAAGAGTCAGACCACCTGGGTTCTAATGCTGGCTCTGCCACTTTATGTTGCTACTTTGGGCAAGGTTATTTCATTTGCCCTTTAATTTCCTCATCTGTAACATGGCGTCAATGACAACACTGGGCTTACAAAGCAGCGATGAGGAGGGGCACCTGGGTGGTGCAGGTGGTTAAGCATCCAACTCTTGGTTTTCAACTCAGGTTGTATTCTCAGGCTCCCAAGATCGAGATCGGGGCCCAGTCAGGCTCTGCGCTCAGCGTGGAGTCTGCCTAGGACATTCTCTGCCCCTCCCCCCCTTATCTCTTTTTATCTCTCAAATAAATAAGTAAATATTTAAAAAAAGAGTTGTGATGATGATTAAATGATCCCTTGCACAATAATAATAGCTAACGTTTTTATGTGTCTAAAGTGCTCTATGTATCTTAATTTAATTTCTCCAGTGAACCCTTTAGGTAAATATTATTTTCTCATTTTACAGATGACAAAACTGAGGACCTTATAAAAGTGCCAGGCACAGGGGTGCCTGGGTGGCTCAGCCATTAAGCGTCTGCCTTCAGCTCAGGTCATGATACCGGTGTCCTGGGATCAAGCCCCGCATCGGGCTCCCTGCTCGGTGGGAAGCCTGCTTCTCCCTCTCACACTCCCCTTGCTTGTGTTCCCTCTCTCACTGTGTCTCTCTGTCAAATAAATAAATAAAATCTTTTTTAAAAAAGTGCCAGGCACATAATGAATAATCAATAAACTTTAGTTGCTGGCATCGTCACCATTATCACTATCCTTACTAGTTGGTGATTTATATGTGATTAGCCTTCGAAAGTTTTTTTGAGCAGACTGGTTTGCTACTATGGCACTTCCAACCACGTGCAGTTGCCAAGCTCAGAAAATGTAAAGATTAAACAAACAAACAAACAAACAAAACTCACCTGAAAAAAAAATCTGTGGCCCAAAGAAATCACAAACAGCATTCCAGAGCCAAATGAAAATGACACCTGCATTATTCATTCTTTGGAATTATCTCCATATTGCTCCTTTTGATTACATGAATAATAAAAAGCACAAGAAAAAAAATTTTCTCCCAGCTGCTAGTGAAAATCACAAAATTTCAATGTTACTATAGTATTAAGGTTCATGAAATATATGGCATTCACATGTATTTCTTTTTTCCTGAAATGCTCTGTGACTCCTGACAGCTCATTAACAGTCCATACAAGCCCAAGCTGGGCTTGCATGAGCTGGTAACCAGCTGTTCTCACCTCTCAGAATGTAGCTGCCATAGGCATGGACTGGCCAGTCTGAAGGGAGGGTGTACAGAGAGAGAGGATGTTTAGTAAGACTTCTTAGCCTCCCCTCCTGGCTTTTATTTTGACATATGGGGTTGTAACCCAAAGAGCACAAGGATTAGAGATGTCATTTTATGTCAGTTGTAAGACAGAATACAACAAAAACTGAGAGGAGATATGCCATCATTTGTCAGCAGTGACACTTCCAGAAGGGAAGATGCCATGGTCAAATCAAACAGGCGCCTTTTCAGATAGGGTTTTTCTTTGCCCACTCAAGCTGTCAGCAGTTCTTACTGGGGAATTTCACAAGCTTCAAAACTCAACTTCTTGCAAGAGAATGATTCTACTTCCCCACAAATGGGTAAATGCTGCTGTGAAGGGGTGGGTGTAACTTGAGAAACTTCTGGAATCCCAGAAAAAGAAAGCCACCAACACAAATCCAGACCTGACATAATTGGTTTCCAAGTAGTTATGCCTACCATTTGAAGGGTTCTGCTAGAACACAGCAGCTAAATTTAATTTTTCAAAGTATGACCAATTCCAAAAAATTTACTTATATAAAGAGTAAACAATAGGGGGTGCCTGGGTAGCTCAGTTGGTTAAGCTACCAACTCTTGATTTCAGCTCTAGTCATGATCTCAGGGTCCTGGGATAGAGCCCTACCTCAGGCTCTGCACTCATCGGGGAGTCTCCTCTAGGATTTCCCCCCTCTCCCTTTGCCCTTACCGCACCCCCCACTGCATGCTCTCTGTCTCTTTCTCTCCCTCTTTCTCTCAAATAAATAAATAAACTTGAAAAAATAAAGAATCAACAATAAAAATGTGAATGATCAGCAGGGTACTAAAAAGAGGATTCTTCCACAGTACCTAAATTGGTTAGTAATAGATCTTCACATTTAAGGAACCCCCACCCCACTGTATGCCAGGGAAATTGCTTTGTATTTCATATTTGTTGTCTCATTCCATCCTTTTATTTTATTTTTTAAAAGAGTTTATTTATTTGTTTGACAGAGAGAGAGCACAAGCAGGTGGAGCTGCAGAGGGAGCGGGAGAAGCAGGCTTCCGACTGAGCGGGGAGTCTGATGTGGGGCTCGATCCCAGGACCCTGGGACCATGACCTGAGTCAAAGGCAGGCACTTAACTAACTGAGCCACCCAGGTGCCCCTCATTCTGTCCTTTTAAAAAAAGATGAACATTAGCCTCAGAGAGCTGAAGTATGCTACCTATAATCACATAACAAGAAAGTGGCACAGCCAGATTTCAAACTTTCCTTGCTTGATTCTAAAGATCACATTCTCTCCTAAGGCTGAAGATGGAGTGGCTTCCCGACATTTTACTGTAGGTATAGAGAAACAGTAATTTAAGTGTTTGAAACTTAGAAATATTATGTCAAATGTACTTCCGCAAAATCTCCAACTTTTTAGTTCCAGCCAATATGAATATTTATTTGTTTCCTTGAAATCTGGGAAAGCAAAAAATATTTATATGTAGTAGGGGTTTTGAAAAATTGGTGACCGACTTACATAGCTAATGCCAAAGTGGACATGTTGACAATTCTGACTTCTTAGAAAATGGGTGGAAGATCACAAATTGGACTTTTAAATAAGTTCTTACCTTTAATGCCTTTTTTAAAATTTCTGAAAATAACACTGGTTTCCACAAACCAGGTCAACTTCATAAATGATCAACAAAATATGTATGGACTATGTTTAGTGTCACTTCTCACCACTTCTTACCACTCTTCGTAATTGAAAACTACTGAAATTCCAAGGTTTGTGATTTTTATGTTATTCTTCACTTAATATCTTTAAAGTGATATAATTTTTAAGATTCAGTTTCAAATGAGGACAGGATTGGCAGATAAAATTACAAATTTTAAGTATATTATTGACACCGAGAAAGACCAGACCATCTGAATGGGCCCAAGTGAAACAGATGGTGTAGTTGCTGAGGCATCACCATAGGCTTGCAGCAGGAAAGGTGGGGCTATGACTCTGGCCACAATAGCACTCAAAAAGGCAAGGCATAGCTGTACATCCAAGCTATGTGAAATACAATTAATATTACTGTAAGGATGAAGGTGGGTAGAAACCTTGATGTCTCTTATGCAAACAAGAAAAAAAAAGTAAACTACCCTGAGCAATAACTCTATCAAATTGTCATTCTTAAAGTAAATTTAAAACAAATCATGCACATTTTGAAGGAAAATCAACAGAGTATTTACAGCTAAGCCAAGGAGAGTTCTTAGCTAGAATTTAAAAAAAAAAGGTGTTTAGATGAAACTAAAAAAATTTTAAACGCTTCAGGTTTGTTTGATGGCTAATTTCAAAATCACTTTGAAACATGGTGCTTATGAAATAAGAAAGTTAAGTAAATTTCTATTTTTCAGATATGAAAAAATCTTTTGATAAAAAGAGACAGCAAAACTAAAGGAAAAAATTACTTTACCAACACAATATTGATTAATAACACACTTTCAAGGGCCCTAAAATCAAAATTGAATTGGTTGAGAGACTTTCAGTTCTTGGACAATTAATTCACATTATATTTTAGATTTTTCACTATATTTATATTGATTTTATCTATGAAGATATGTTTTTTGAAAATGTAGTTTTTTCCTTCTATTTTTTTTTTTAATTTACATTTTTAGCAAGAAAGATATTTATGTGAGTTATTTGTCAATCTAGCACTATTCACTTGAAGAATACACAGATGTCTGCATAGGTAGGGAGCAATCTACAAGTGGTTAAAATACATGAGCAATCATTTATATCAAGGCCATCAAAACCTCATTTTTACCAGTAATTCCTACACCACTCAGAAAGAACACCTGTCTCAAATAGTTTTATCTATGATATTACTCAGTATTCATTGAGGTGGTAAAAATAGTAAATATTCTTAAAATAATAAAAATACTGGTTTGAATATTTGTGCTTTAGAAAATCTGAATTAAAATGGAAATGAACTTTGGAAGCTTGCTGTACTACATAGCTCTATTCTGGTTCAGTCAGGGGAGATGAAGAATTCTTACATTCATATTTAATTATTATTTTTATTTGTGAAATACAGAGGCAATAATAACATTAAAAAAAGATAATATCCTGAAAAATATATTTGTTGACCTACAGTTGGCTTGTTTACCATATGTATTTTTAAGGCTGAATACCCTAAGTGAAAGCAAAGCTACATGTTTCAATGGCCTATGAAGATTGGTCAATAAGGAAGGTAAGTTGGATGAAGAAATTTTGACCTTGGAGATTATGAATCATTGGAGACTCTTGATTTGATGCATGTCAAAGCATCTGTGGTAAAATAAAAATTTAAAGCCATCTTTCATTAATAAAAAGACTGTGATTGAGTGTTTTGCATTCACAGTAATAGAACCTGATCAACATATCAGAGACCCTTACAGTAGAGACCTCTGTATTTGGCTGTAACAAAGTGACCTAAGAGATACAATTAATGAATTTTCTCTGCAATCACCTGAAACCAAGAAGCACAAAACTCAAAAAACCTCAAGGCAACATAAATTAGTGAGCCCGAGGAGGTAAGAGAGAATACCTGTCTAAAGGTAGTTATCTTCTTTTCATGGGGATGGGTCCAAATTTTATTCTCAAGTCACCAGTATTTGACTACTGCACTTTAATATGTCCCTTGTCTGGCAGAATTTTAGGCATCTCTTCTTAGTCATTATTCTGACTTCACTTAGTATCAGAAAGTGCCATTTGTATACCTATTATGTGAATCAGGACCCTTGAAACATGTGATGCCAAAATGGGAGCAACTGGTCTGAACATTGAACTTGCTACTCAAAATTAGCTCTATGATTACATATGTATGATTTTCTAAATTGCAAATGAAATTTGCATCAAAATGCATTATCTCTTAAACAATAGCATTTAAAAGAATTTTAATTCAAATCATACATTGTTCATCCAATATCCAATAAGTGAATTATTTTTATTTTATTTTTATTTTTTTATTTTTAAATTTTTTATTATGTTATGTTAGTCACCATACAGTACATCTTTAGTTTTTGATGTAGTGTTCCGTGATTCATTGTTCGCGTATAACACCCAGTGCTCCATGCAATATGTGCCCTCCTTAATACCCATCACAGGCCTATTCCAATCCCCCACCCCACTCCCCTCTAAAGCCCTCAGGCTGTTTTCCAGAGTCCACAGTCTCTCATGGTTCATTCCCCCTTCTGTTTACCCCCCCCTTCATTCTTCCCTTCCTTCTCCTACCGATCTCCCTGCTACTTCTTATATTCCATAAATGAGTGAAGCCATATGATAATTGTCTTTCTCCACTTGACTTATTTCACTTAGCATAATCTCCTCCAGTCCCGTCCACGTTGCTGCAAATGTTGTGTAATAGTTCTCTCTGATGGCTGAGTAATATTCCATTGTATATATGGATCACACCTTCTTAATCCATTCGTCTGTTGAAGGGCATCTCGGCTCCTTCCACAATTTAGCTATTGTGGACACTGCTGCTATGAGCGTTGGGGTGCATATGGGCCTTCTCTTCATTATGTCTGTATCTTGGGGGTAAATACCCAGTAGTGCAATTGCTGAATCATAGGGTAGCTCATTTTTTAACTTTTAGGGACCTCCACATTGTTTTCCAAAGAGGCTGTACCAACTTGCATTCCCAACAGTGTAAGAAGGTTCCCCTTTCTCCACATCCTCTCCAACATTTGTTGTTTCCTGCCTTGTCAATTTTTGCACTCTAACTGGCATAAGATGGTATCTCAAGGTGGTTTTGATTTGCATTTCCCTGACGGCTAATGATTTTGAACATTTTTTCACGTGTCTGTTAGCCATTTGTATGTCTTCATTGGAAAAGTGTCTGTTCATATCTTCTGCCCATTTTATGATTTGTTTATTTGTTTCTCTTGTATTGAGTTTGAGAAGTTCTTTGTAGATATTGGATACCAGTCTTTTATCTGTAGTGTCATTTGCAAATATCTTGTCCCATTCCGTGGGCTGCCTCTTAGTTTTTTTGACTGTTTCCTTGGCTGTGCAGAAGCGTTTTATCTTGATGAAGTCCCACAAGTTCATTTTATCTTTTGTTTCTCTTGCCTTTGGAGATGTGTCATGAAAAAAGTTGCTGTGGTGGGTGTCAAAGAGGTTACAGCCTACGTTCTCCTCTATGATTTTGATGGATTCCTACCTCACGTCGAGGTCTTTCATCCATTTGGAGATTATCTTTGTGTATGGTGTGAGAGACTAGTCAAGTTTCATTCTTTTGCATGTAGCTGTCCAATTGTCCCAGCACCATTTATTGAAGAGACTGTCTTTTTTCCACTGGATGTTTTTTCCTGCTTTGTCAAAGATTAGTTGCCCATAGAGCTAAGAGTCTCTATTCTGTTCCTCCAATAAGTGAATTCAGTTTTGTTTTAATTTGTCTTCAGAAAGTAAACGATATTAAACATTACAATGTAAATGAATCCTGTAATAAGACCTTGTGCCACTTCTTTCAAAGAATAATTCGAAGTATACTTAGTGTCATTGAGTCAATAATTAAAAGAATTTTTCAGGGCACCCAGGTGGCTGTCGTTTAAACATCTGCTTTCAGCTCAAGTCATGGAGCCCCACTGAGCAGGGAGCATGCTTCTCCTTCTCCCTCTGCTTCTCCCCTACTTGTGCCCCCCCACCTCTGTCACATAAAGGAATAAAATCTTTTTTAAAAAAGTAAATAAATTTAAAAAAGAAAAGAACTTTTCATTTGGGCCCCCAATTTTTTTTGATAGACCGCCACCAGAAAATGGCTTAGAGTCTAGAATCCATATTGAAAGATTTCCTGATATGTATTTTACACAATTTAATCTTACCTCACTTCACCCTTTAAAAACATAGACATATCTGGGGGTTTTTGGGCTCCCCGTTCAGTAGGGAGTCTGCTTCTCCCTCTCCCTTTGTTTCTCCCCCCACTCATGTGCTCTCTCTCTCAAATAAATAAATAAAATCTTAAATAAATAAATAAATAAAAACATAGACATATCTGAAATCCAATTATGAATGTCTTTTTCAGTTACCTATTTTCTTTCTGTATTTTATACCTTCATGGGTAAACTAACATCAACTTTTAAATATGATCATAATTCCATTCAACATAAAGGTCTCAATTGGTTTTTTTTGCCTTTCTTGAACTTCACTGGCTTCATTTGATTAAAAGAATTTCCACTTTGAGTACTGTGTGTGTGTGTGTGTGTGTGTGTGTGTGTGTGTGCGCACATGTGCTTTCAGTATTTTATGGGGCTGTCTGGCTGGCTCAGTCAGTGGAGTACATACATGGCTCTTGATATCAGGGTTGTGAGTTCAAGACCCATGTTGGTTGTAGAGGTTACTTAAAAATCTTTTAAAAATCTTAAAAAAAACCTAATTATCCAGTTATAAGTATGTGTTTTGTGGTGAACTCTGTAATGTACCACCCAGATCCCCCCTTCCGCTATAAAAGATATAATAATTTTTAAGCCACTGGGAGAGCTGCCAACACATAGCCCTCAGCTATCAGCCCCCTTTGGAGTTTGCCTCAGTTGCAGAAAGCCATCTTACCTAAGGTCATATCCCCATTTCTGTGACAGCCTAAATCCAATGACGTATTGATATGGGTATAGAGTCCCAGTCCTCTCTTTCCAACTGCAGAAAGCTCTGACAATTCACTGCATTAGCAGAAGTTCGATTGAGATTGCACTGCAGCTCAGTTTCTCCCTCTGTTCCATCTGCTTCTATCGTTTCCCTTTTGCAGGTGTTGATCCCAAGAATACCCTGTAATAAATGTACTATGTTCCAATTTCTTTCTGCTTCTCTTGCAACTTATCCTGCAGAAAAGTAGAAGATGGTCTTACTACAGGTAAGTTCCATTAATAGCAGAATGTAAAGAAATTGAAAGGATGATTAAAGTCTACTTTTTAAATAATATTTTTGCATTGCAAGGATAAGAGATATAATTTAAAAAGGTGAGGAGAGAATTCCTTGTTTTTATATATTTATTTGAGAGGGACTTAACATTTCATGAAACAGACATACAAAGGAAGATGTCCTTTAAGAAACACCTAAAAATATTGGGAGAAAAATTTAAACATCTACTTACTTGACAGTTAAACAAGAAAGTAAAGAGAATTTTCAGAGAGTAAAAACACTGAAAATATTAAAACTTCAGAGAAGTAGTAAAGTCAAAGCCAACAGCCATTCTGGGGGCATCTGCCAACCCCTGATGGCTCCTAGACTTTTTGGTTTTAATCGGTTTGAAGTATGGAAAGGAAAGAAAATGTAGGACCCACTCAAGGTGGGAAATTTGTTCAAAATTACCGCCCCAAACTGGGACCACCAAAAAAGACTCTCATAATCCAAATGGAGCCCAAAAAAGAGAACAGCCAGACAGATTCTCCCCACAGAGAGCAACGACCTTGGGTTTCATGTGTGGAAGAGGAGGTGTAATGTCTTCTCTTAATATTTTCCAATCAAATTCACTCTAATACAGATTCGAGGCCAGATTTTACACCACACCTATAGCCCGCAACCCTCAAAAAAACTCAAGCTAAGAATGTAATATAAAAGTTATTTGTAGAGTACCTGGCTAATGCCACCCTAAATCTTTTAAACACCTTAGCCCAGTCCATAAAGTCTTATAAATAAAATTGAGATGATTGAATGCAATAAAAAAATCATTTAAAAAATTCATTAAAAATACTATGAAAAATAAACAGTAGAAACAGAAGATAGAACTATTTAAGAAATCCTACAGATCCTTTAATGATCAGATATTAAATATAAACAAAGTGTTCTTAATACATTTAAAAAGTAATGTTGAAGGTGTGGCCAAATATTGAAGGAAAATCAAGAATGGTAAGATAGGTCTGGAAATCTACAAATGAGATAGAAATTTTAGAAAACATAATACTTAAAAATTGGAAACCANAAGCGTTGCTGAGAATATAGAATCCCTAAGGGCAGAAATGAGAGCGAATCTGACAGAAATTAAAAACTCAGTGGGCCAAATACAGTCAAAACTAGAGGCTCTGACGGCCAGGGTCACCGAGGCAGAGGAACGCGTTAGCGAATTGGAGGATGGGTTAGTAGAAGAAAAAACGAAAATAGAAGCTGGTCTTAAAAAAATCCACGCCCACGAATGTAGATTACGGGAGATTACTGACTCTATGAAACGATCCAATGTCAGAATCATCGGCATCCCTGAAGGGGTGGAGAAAAACAGAGGTCTAGAAGAGATATTTGAACAAATTGTAGCTGAAAACTTCCCTAATCTAGCAAGGGAAACAAGCATTCGTGTCCAAGAGGCAGAGAGGACCCCATCCAAGCTCAACCAGGACAAACCTACGCCACGGCATGTCATAGTGCAATTCGCAAATATTAGATCCAAGGATACAGTATTGAAAGCGGCCAGGGCAAAGAAATTTCTCACGTACCAAGGCAAAGGTATCAGGATTACGTCAGACCTGTCTACAGAGACCTGGAATGAGAGAAAGGCTTGGGGGGGCATTTTTAAAGCTCTTTCAGAGAAAAACATGCAGCCAAGGATCCTTTATCCAGCAAAGCTGTCATTCAGAATTGATGGAGAAATAAAGACGTTCCAAAATCGCCAATCATTAACCAATTTCGTAACCACGAAACCAGCCCTACAGGAGATATTAAGGGGGGCTCTATAAAGGTAAAAAGGCCCCAAGAGTGATACAGAGCAGCAAGTCACAACCGATACAAAGACTTTAAAGAGAAATGGCATCATTAAAATCATATCTGTCAATAATCTCTATCAATCTAAATGGCTTAAACTCTCCCATAAAACGCCACAGGGTTGCAGATTGGATAAAAAGACATGACCCATCCATTTGCTGTCTACAAGAGACTCATTTTGAACCCAAAGATGCATTCAGACTTAGAGTAAGGGGATGGAGTACCATCTTCCACGCAAATGGACCTCAAAAGAAAGCTGGAGTAGCAATTCTCATATCAGATAGACTGGATTTTAAACTAGAGGCCATAGAGAGAGATACAGAAGGGCACTATATTATTCTTAAAGGAAGTATTCAACAAGTGGATATGACAATTATTAATATATATGCCCCCAACAGGGGAGCAGCAAGATACACAAGCCAACTCTTAACCAAAATAAAGAGACATATAGATAAGAACACAGTAATAGTAGGGGACCTCAACACCCCACTATCAGAAATAGACAGAACACCCTGGCAAAAACTAAGCAAAGAATCAAAGGCTTTGAATGCCATACTCGACGAGTTGGACCTCATAGATATATATAGAACACTACACCCCAGAACCAAAGAATACTCATTCTATTCAAATGCCCATGGAACATTCTCAAGAATAGATCATGCTCTGGGACACAAAACAGGTCTCAGCCAATACCAAAAGATTGAAATTATCCCCTGCATATTCTCAGACCACAACGCTCTGAAATTGGAACTCAACCACAAGGAAAAACCTGGAAGAAACTCAAACACTTGGAGGCTAAGAACCATCCTGCTCAAGAATGACTCGATAAACCAGGAAATCAAAAAACAAATTAAACAATTTATGGAGACCAACGAGAATGAATACACAACGGTCCAAAACCTATGGGATACTGCAAAGGCAGTCCTAAGGGGGAAATACATAGCCATCCAAGCCTCACTCAAAAGAATAGAAAAATCTAAAATGCAGTTTCTATATTCTCACCTCAAGAAACTGGAACAGCAACAGAGGGACAGGCCTAACCCACTGACAAGGAAGGAGTTGACCAAGATTAGAGCAGAAATCAATGAATTAGAGACCAGAACCACAGTAGAGCAGATCAACAGGACTAGAAGCTGGTTCTTTGAGAGAATCCATAAAATTGATAGACCACTGGCAAAACTTGTCCAAAAACAAAGAGAAAGGACTGAGATTATTAAAATTATGACTGAAAAGGGAGAGGTCACGACCAGCACCATTGAAATTGCAAGGATTATTAGAAACTTTTATCAACAGCTATATGCCAAAAAACTAAACAATCTGGAAGAGATGGAGGCCTTCCTGGAAACCTATAAACTACCAAGACTGAAACAGGAAGAAATAGATTTCTTAAATAGGCCAATTAACTATGAAGAAATTGAGTCAGTGATAAACAACCTTCCAAATAATAAAACTCCAGGCCCAGACGGTTTTCCTGGGGAATTCTACCAAACATTCAAAGAAGAAATAATACCTATTCTCCTAAAGCTATTTCAAAAAATAGAAACAGAAGGAAAGCTACCAAACTCATTCTATGAGGCTAATATTACCTTGATCCCCAAACCAGGCAAAGACCCCCTCAAAAAGGAGAATTACAGACCGATTTCTCTAATGAATATGGATGCCAAAATCCTCAACAAGATCCTTGCTAATAGAATCCAACAGTACATTAAAAGGATTATCCATCATGACCAAGTGGGATTCATACCTGGGATGCAAGCATGGTTCAACACTCGCAAATCAATCAATGTGATACATCATATCAACAAGAAAAGACTCAAGAACCATATGATCCTCTCAATTGATGCAGAAAAAGCATTTGACAAAATACAGCATCCTTTCCTGATTAAAACCCTTCAGAGTGTAGGAATAGAGGGTACATTTCTCAATCTCATAAAAGCCATCTATGAAAAGCCTACTGCAAGCATTATTCTCAATGGGGAAAAGCTGGAAGCCTTTCCCTTAAGATCAGGAACACGACAAGGATGCCCACTCTCGCCACTATTATTCAACATAGTACTAGAAGTCCTTGCAACAGCAATCAGAAGACAAAAAGGGATCAAAGGTATCCAAATCGGCAAAGAAGAAGTCAAACTGTCTCTCTTTGCAGATGACATGATACTCTATATGGAAAACCCAAAGGAATCCACTCCCAAACTATTAGAAGTTATAGAACAATTCAGTAAGGTGGCAGGATACAAAATCAATGCCCAGAAATCAGTTGCATTTCTATACACGAATAACGAGACTGAAGAAAGAGAAATTAGGGAATCCATCCCATTTACAATAACACCAAAAACCATGCGTTACCTTGGAATTAACTTAACCAGAGACGTAAAGGACCTATATGCTAGAAACTATAGATCACTTTTGAAAGATATTGAGGAAGACATAAAAAGATGGAAAAATATTCCATGCTCATGGATTGGAAGAATTAACATAGTTAAAATGTCCATACTACCCAGAGCAATCTACACTTTCAATGCTATCCCGATCAAAATACCGAGGACATTTTTCAAAGAACTGGAACAAATAGTCCTTAAATTTGTATGGAACCAGAAAAGGCCCCGAATCTCCAAGGAACTGTTGAAAAGGAAAAACAAAGCTGGGGGCATCACAATGCCGGATTTCGAGCTGTACTACAAAGCTGTGATCACAAAGACAGCATGGTACTGGCACAAAAACAGACACATCGACCAATGGAACAGAATAGAGAACCCAGAAATGGACCCTCGGCTCTTTGGGCAACTAATCTTTGATAAAGCAGGAAAAAACATCCGGTGGAAAAAAGACAGTCTCTTCAATAAATGGTGCTGGGAAAATTGGACAGCTACATGCAAAAGAATGAAACTTGACCACTCTCTCACACCATACACAAAAATAAACTCCAAATGGATGAAAGACCTCAATGTGAGACAGGAATCCATCAAAATTCTAGAGGAGAACATAGGCAACAACTTCTATGACATCGGCCAGAGCAACCTTTTTCACGACACATCTCCAAAGGCAAGAGAAATAAAAGATAAAATGAACTTATGGGACTTTATCAGGATAAAGAGCTTCTGCACAGCCAAGGAAACAGTCAAAAAAACTAAGAGACAGCCCACGGAATGGGAGAATATATTTGCAAAGGACACCACAGATAAAGGACTGGTATCCAAGATCTACAAAGAACTTCTCAAACTCAATACACGAGAAACAAATAAACAAATCATAAAATGGGCAGAAGATATGAACAGACACTTTTCCAATGAAGACATACAAATGGCTAACAGACACATGAAAAAATGTTCAAAATCATTAGCCATCAGGGAAATTCAAATCAAAACCACACTGAGATACCACCTTACGCCAGTTAGAATGGCAAAGATAGACAAGGCAAGAAACAACAATTGTTGGAGAGGATGTGGAGAAAGGGGATCCCTCCTACATTGTTGGTGGGAATGCAAGTTGGTACAGCCACTCTGGAAAACAGTGTGGAGGTCCCTTAAAAAGTTAAAAATTGAACTACCCTATGACCCAGCCATTGCACTACTGGGTGTTTACCCCAAAGATACAGACGTAGTAAAGAGAAGGGCCATATGCACCCCAATGTTCATAGCTGCATTGTCCACAATAGCCAAATCATGGAAGGAGCCGAGATGCCCTTCAACAGATGACTGGATTAAGAAGCTGTGGTCCATATATACAATGGAATATTACTCAGCTATCAGAAAGAACGAATTCTCAACATTTGCTGCAACATGGACGGCACTGGAGGAGATAATGCTAAGTGAAATAAGTCAAGCAGAGAAAGACAATTATCATATGATTTCTCTCATCTATGGAACATAAGAACTAGGATGATCGGTAGGGGAAGAAAGGGATAAAGAAAAGGGGGGTAATCAGAAGGGGGAATGAAACATGAGAGACTATGGACTATGAGAAACAAACTGAAGACTTCAGAGGGGAGGGGGTGGGGGAATGGGATAGACTGGTGATGGGTAGTAAGGAGGGCACGTATTGCATGGTGCACTGGGTGTTATACGCAACTAATGAAGCACCAAACTTTACATCGGAATCTGGGGATGTACTGTATGGTGATTAACATAATATAATAAAATAAAATTAAAAAAAAAATTGGAAACCAGTGGATTGCTTAAAAAGCAAGTCAGAGAACATTTAATAAATTAGGATTCAAATGAGGGGTTCCTGTGTGGCTCAGTCAGCTAAGCATAAGACTCTTGGTTTTAGTTCAGGTCATGATCTCAAGAGAGTGCGATTAAGCCCCCATTGGGCTCAGTGTTGAGCGTGAAGCCTGCTTGAGATTCTCTCTCCCTATCTCTCTGCCCCTCCCCCATTCACACACACTCTCTCTCAAATAAATAAATAATTTAAAAAAAAGATTTAAATGAATAAACCAAAAGTTAGGTAGGACAAATAATTTTGTGATTAAGGAAAAAGGAAAATCTTTTGCAGAGAATAACATTTTTCAGACAAATACTGACAGATTTTCTGAAACACAGACTTTCACTAAAGGAAATTCTAAAGGCTATTCTCTAGAAAGAAAAATCTAGACCAGAAATCTAGTCAAACAATGGTTGTATAGACAACAATAATAATGGTAACAATAATACATTTTATAGAATTTAATAAACAAGGTGGAGTTTAAAATATTGCATTAAAGTATACAAAGTGGAGGGTGCCTGGGTGGCTCAGGTGGTTAAGTAGAGTCCTGGGATCAAGTCCCACATCTGGCTCCCTGCTCAGTGGGAAGCCTGCTGCTTCTCCTTCTGCCTGCTGTTCCCCCTGCTTGTGCTCTCTCTCTCTACTTCTCTCTGTCAAATAAATAAATAAAATCTTTAAAAATAAATAAAGTATATAAAGGGAAAGAAATTGATCACAATTTTGGCATGGTAAGATCTTGAACATTTCAGAGTTGGTAAAAATACTGATTAACATTAGACATTATTAAGCTATGCTTAATTTTATTATGCTTAACTTTTTCAGGTAATAATTAAAATATAAAAATAGAAGGGGAAATAGAATGACAAAAAACAAGTAATTTTGAACAGCAGAAGAAAAGTGAAACCTAAAAAAAGTGAGACATATAGAAATAAAAAATAATATGGTATAAGTAAATCTAAATACTCAAATAATAATAGAATATATAAATAATCTCCACTTAAAATAAAAAAATTATTTCATTATAAAAAACTGTTTCAAAATGTTGAAAGGAAATTACACAAAAAGATACAGCAAGTAAATAGTATTCTCTCAAAAAAATTTGTTGGTGAAGCACATTAGCAGACTTCAAGAAACAACTATAACTAGAGACAACTATATAGTCTCTAGATAACAGTGAAAAATTCAGTAGACCAGGAAAATGATATTAAACTAAACTTTAAAATAGATACAGCAAAAATTGACAAAATTATAATGGGAAATCCCATCATAGTGGAATGTGTTAAAACTCTCCCAGAGTATTAAATTTGGTAGATGTTAGAAAATTTGAGCAACACGATTCAGAAACTTAATCTAATAGGCAGTTACAGGATATTATATGGAATGATTGAAGAATATTTTTCAAAACTCTTAAAAATTAAGAAACATTGAAAGACGCTATGCCATTAGGCAAGTGTAAAAATTTTCAAAAAATCTTGTATCAGGAAGAACACATTCTCTAATTCTTACACAAGTAAGTTAGAAAAACAACTTTCAAATCGCATAAATTGTAAATGTGTAAAATGTACTTTTGAATAGCTCATAGATAAAAATATTTATAGAATAGAAATTTAACATTCTGAACTAAATGGTAAAAGTATTAAATTTGAATACTTGTGGGATCCTGCTAAAAGAATTAGTGGTGATTTTGAAAGCAAGAGGAAGTAAGAAAATAATAAACAAGAGCAGAAGTTAATAAAATAGATAGAAAATTAGTTCTTCAAAAAGAATACTAACCTTGAAAAACCCCTGACAAGATTGATTGAGGAAAAAAAGATACAAACAATATTGAGAACTAAAAAGAGGACATTTTCAGTCAGGCAGGAGAGACAGGCTTCAAGAGAATATTAAGAATATCTTGATGCAAATAAATTTAAAATCTTAGGTTAAATGAAGAAATGCCTACAAACATGTAAATTATTTAAACTACCTCAAAATGAAGTAGGAAACCTCACCTGCTACATCCATTTTGAAAACTGGATTCACACTTTAAAATATCCTTACAAAGAAATCACTAGGATCAGATATTTTTAGAGATGTATTCAGTTACACATTCACAGAAAAAAAAATACTTTCAGAGAAAGGAAAAAGAAAAGAAAGAAAGAGAACTCTCCCTATCTGCCGAAATCAATACAATTTTGTTACCAAATCTAGACAAAAGCATGAGATAAAAAATAATTCCAGGCAAATTTCATTCAAAAACATAAATGCAGAAATCTAAGTAAAATAAAAGAAAACAAATGTAAGAATATATTAAGACCACATGAACTCATTGAGTTTACCTCAAGAACACAAGAGTGGTTCAACTTAAGGAATCCTATTAATTAAATGCACTATCAAAATAAAGTAGAAAAATAGGATTACCTCAATAGGTGAAAAACAAATATTGAATAAAATTTAATACCTATTCACAATAAAATAAAACACTAAATACAAGGAATCTTCCTTATCTGAAAACATTCTCTTCAAAATCAGGAACAAGATTAAAATGCCCACTATTACCATTTCTATTCAGCATTATCCTGGATATCTTAGCTTTCAATATTGGATATAATAATAATAATAGTAATAGTAATATAATACCTTAATATATAAGGATTGCCAAGAAAGGAACAAACATTCCTTATTTGATGATATGATTGCCTACATGAAAAACTCCGAAGAACCTACAAATAAATTATATAAATTAATAAAATACCTAGGAAGATTTTGGATATAGAATTAATACCCAAAGTTAGTTGCATTTTTATACACTTAACAGAAAATGCAAGTAGTTAAAAGTATCATTAGTCATGGATAAAGAAGATGTGAGATATACATATAAATATACACACACACATACCCACACACAGTGTAGCATTCTACACAGCCATCAAAAAAATAAAATCTTGCCATTTGCAATGACATGGATGGAAGTAGAGGGTATCATGCTAAGTGAAGTAAGTCAGTCAGAGAAAGACAATTATCATATGATTTCACTGATACATGGAATTTAAGAAACAAGGTAGAGTATAGGGAGAGAGAGGAAAAATGAAACAAGATGAAACCAGAGACGGAGACAAACCATAAGAGACTCTTAATCATAGGAAATAAACAGGATTGTTGAAGGAGAGGGGGATGGAGGGACGGGGTAAGTGAGTGATGGACATTGGGGAGGGTATGGGTTGTAATGAGCACTGGGTATTATATAAGACTGGTGAATCACAGACCTGCACCCCTGAAACAAATAATACATTATACGTTAATTTTAAAAAAAAGACAAAAAAATACCATTAGTCTTCTTTATAGCAACAAAAGAGAAAGAAAAAGTTATCTAGTGTGGCAGTATTACAATATGGCTCCAAAATGCTTTGATACTCTTTTCATTACATGAGAGAGCTTGTGACTGTTTCTGTCAATGGAGTATAGCAAAAGTGATGCTATGTGTCTTCCAAGACTAGGTGGCAAAAATTTGTATAGCTTTTACCTTGTTCTCATAGAACACCTGCTCTTACAAAAAAAAAAAAAAAAGGAACACCTGCTCCTACTACATTTGCTTATGGGACAATCTCTTTGGAACAAAGCCAACACATTTTAAGAAGATCAATTTACACTGAGAGACCAAATAGAGAGTTCATAAAACTTCTGTTTTGTAACTCCAGTTGAACATCTAGCCAACTGTTGGGATCATCTGCCAGCCATGCAAGTAAACCATCTATTTTGTTTGTTTAGACAATGAATTTCTTTGTTGTTGTTGTTGTTTTATGGCTGTTAATTTGTTTAACCTAGTTTGAAATGGGTTATAGGATATATAGCTTTAAACACTGTTGGATATGGGTGCTCAAGGATGTTGTCAGGCTCTGGCTATCTTGACATGTCTGGATTCTGCTTCTCACTGTATGCTTGCATTATTCTCAGATAAGCTCTTTCCAGGTGGTGAGAAAAAATGGCTGCTAGCATCCCCAGTCTTTATCCTAATGACTCATGATATAGCCAATAATTCTAAAAATAGGCAATGAAAGATAGATAGATTGATTTCTATTCAGGAGTCTTGTACATGTTTAATAAAAATCAAACAATCCACAATTCTGCACAGTTGAGCCTTCAGGACACACCAGCCCCACCCCAATCACAATTTGATGATCTGATTAATGCTGTATGAGAGAACCCAAATAAGAATCAGTCCTTAGTTGAACCCTCCCAATCCATAGAACTATAATAATGATAGCAAATTGTTTTAATCCACTAGCTTTGGTGTACTTTGTTATACAGAAACTAAAATAAAATACATATCAATAAATATAATAAAAATTGTGTAAGATCTTTATGGAGAAATTTCAAACTAAAAAACACTAAAGAAGTTCTCAATAAAAGGAGATAGATACAATGATTTTTGGATGGGAAAACCTACTATAATAAAGATGCCACTTCTATACAAATTTTTTCTTAGATTGAATAAAAGTCCAAAAGGCAATTTCTATGTATATGTATAGATATCTGTATCTATCAATAGATGATAGGTAGATGATAGATAGATAGACAGATGATAGATAGATAGATAGATGATAGATAGATAGATAGATGATAGATAGATAGATGATAGATAGATGGTAGATTCTAAAATGCATAAAAAAGAAAAGGCCCAAAAGAGCCAAGACAACTGAAAAAAAGGGGGAGCGGGAATGAAGAAGACAAAGGAGGAGAAAGAGGAAGAAGATGGGGAGAAGAAGGAGGAGGTATGGGAAAGGAGAAGGAAGAGAGGGAGGAGGGAGATGTGGAAGGAGGGAGAGAAGAAAGAGGAGGAAAAACTTGAGATGCCATGCATGTCAGATATCGAGAAATAGAATTAAGCTACAATAATTAATATAGTATTAGTGTAGGGGTAGGCAAATAGACCAATGGAAGAGAATAGAGAGCTTGAAAGCAAATCCATGCATATAAGAAAAGGTGACATAGAATATCTGTGGCATTATAGGTCAGTGGAGAAAGAATAAATTATTCAACAAATAATACTTGGGTATATGTTCATACACATGAAAACAAAACACACAAAAGTCACTTAACATAAAAATCAGTTCTAGAGGGATTAAGGTTTCATGTAAAAGTCAAATTATTAAAACATTTAGAAGAAAATATGCTCCTTAATACTTCATAGTAAATCAAGATTTCTTAAATACAAAAAGAAAAGAGATAATCATAAAGAAAAACTTTAATATATTTGACTACATTTAAATCTGTTGATCAAAGAGAAGTTAAAAAAAAGCCATAAATTGAAAGATGATACTTGTAGCACATATTATTGACAAAACGTTAGTGATTATAACTACAAAGAATTCCCATAAATTAATGTGTGTCAAGAAAATGGCAAATTACATAAGGAGACACTTGCAGAAGGGGAAATATATTTAGCCAAAAGTCACTAGTAATAAAAATGATGCAAATTGAACCATAGTAAGACATTGTTTTCCTCACCATCAAATTTTTAAAAATCAAGAGGTTTGATCATATCAAGAGTTACTGAGGCCATGGAAAGTAATTTGGAATGTATTTTAGCATTGCCAAGTAAAACTTAAGATAGGCATACTTTTAATCTAATAATTCCATTCTGGATAAAATGAACAGATGATAGATAATAAAAATAATTAATAATAATAATAGATGTTACAGATGATGATAAAGATAGATAGATGATAGACAGAAGATATTCCATAAGAAACTTTTCTGCAGAATCATGAAAACCTGGAAATGTACAAAATTGTCATATAAATGCTATTTGTAAAACAAAAAAACTGAAAATTCAAATGTTTATTGACAGAGGAAGAGATGAATTATACACACACAAACAGACACACGCACAGAATATCTCAGAACATTGAAGTGATTTAACCACTGCTATGTTCATCAACATGAATAAATTTTTAGGCAAAACAGTTAGTGGGGGCGCCTGGGTGGCATAGCGGTTAAGCGTCTGCCTCCGGCTCAGGGCGTGATCCTGGTGTTCTGGGATAGAGCCCCACGTCAGGCTCCTCCGCTATGAGCCTGCTTCTTTCTCTCCCACTCCCCCTGCTTGTGTTCCCTCTCTCGCTGGCTGTCTCTATCTCTGTCAAATAAATAAATAAATAAATAAATAAATAAATAAATAAATAAACAGTTAGTGAAAAGACATAACATGAAAAGACACATGGAAGAACATGTATATATTATTCCTTTTCTATAAAGGTCAAAAACACGTCGGGGTACCTGGGTAGCTCAGTCATTAAGCGTCTGCCTTCAGCACAGGTCCTGATCCCAGGGTCCTGGGATCGAGCCCCGCATTGGGCTCCCTGCTCAGTGGAAAGCCTGCTTCTCCCTCTCCCACTCCCCCTGCTTGTGTTCCCTTTCTCACTGTGTCCCTCTCTGTCAAATAAATAAAATCTTAAAAAAAAAAAAAAAAAGTAAAAAACATGCTAAGCTAAATAACATAGTACTGGTTTTTTTGGTCCAGCATGATGAAGTTTGGAAGTTGCCATTTCATCCTAGCAAGTGAAAAGTTGAAAAAACAGAAAAATCAACAACTCTTTTTAGGTCTGTAAGAGAAGGGAGGTTACAGGCCAAACTATTGCTTTTAATATTGGAGAGACCAACAGGCAAATACAGAGAATCACAACCTACCAAAGCAGAAACTCAAAAGCTGAAAACTGTGGAAGCCAGAGTAGGGAAACCTGAATTATACTTGGTGAATCGCCAGAGGATTAGTATGGACAATTCAGAGAGTTAAAAACTCCAGAGAAACCATTTAGTTATGGAGGAGCCTCACCTTCTTCAAGAGCCTATAATGTTTCTCATGGTGAATATCAAAGAAAAATCCCCTCCTGTTTCTGGTTAGGGGAAGGAGCTTAAGAGCTTGAATGACTGGTGGTTTAGAAGAACCTGACTGTTCTGGGGAAAAGAAAATACTCAACTTTAGCTTACTGCAGTCATCCAGTCTCAACTAAGGAATGAGGGACAAAAAAAACCTCATGTGTGAGTTGCAGGCTCACCAAAAGACTGAGACCTATTTATAGGATTATAGGATGCTTCCCCTCACTCCAGACATTGCAATCACATCACTAAAGGCATATTTAACTAAATTCCTTTATCTAGTATATCACATCCAGCTATTAAGAAAAAAATTACAAAACATAATAAAATGCAAAAAAACAGTTTGAAGAGACAAAACAAGCATCAGAAGGAACTCAGATATGGAAAGGATGTTGGAATTATCAGGTTGGAAATTTAAAATAACTATGATTAATATACTAAGGGCTCTAATGGATAAAGTGGACAGCATGGAAGAACATACGGGCAATGTAAGCACAGAGATGGATATCCTAAGAAAGAAAGAAAAAGAAATGCTATAGATCAATGCCTTTGATGGGATTATTAGTAGAGGGAATATGTATGAGGAAAGAGTCTCTCAGTGTGAGGCTAGAAACCTCCACAAATGAAAAGCAAAGAAAAAATATTTTAAGAAAAACGAAAGAGAATAGCCAAGAACCATGGGATAAGCATAAAGGGCATAACATATATATAGTGAGAATATCAAAGAAGGAAAGAAGGGAACAGGAGAAATATTTGAAACAACAATGACTGAGAATTTCCCCAAATTAATGTCAGACACCAAACCACAGGTCTAGGAAACTCATAGAATACCAACAAGGATAAAAGCAAAACAACAATAACAACAACAACAGCAAACCCCTACACCTAGGCATATTCTTTTAAACAAAAGAAAATCAAATTTAGAGAAAATATCCTAAAAGAAGCCAGAGGATATCAGAATCATCGGCATCTNTCTATGAAACGATCCAATGTCAGAATCATCGGCATCCCTGAAGGGGTGGAGAAAAACAGAGGTCTAGAAGAGATATTTGAACAAATTGTAGCTGAAAACTTCCCTAATCTAGCAAGGGAAACAAACATTCATGTCCAAGAGGCAGAGAGGACCCCTCCCAAGCTCAGCCACGACAATCCTACACCACATCACTTCATAGTGCAATTCGCAAATATTAGATCCAAGGATACAGTATTGAAAGCGGCCAGGGCAAAGAAATTTCTCACGTACCAAGGCAAAGGTATCAGGATTACGTCAGACCTGTCTACAGAGACCTGGAATGAGAGAAAGGCTTGGGGGGGCATTTTTAAAGCTCTTTCAGAGAAAAACATGCAGCCAAGGATCCTTTATCCAGCAAAGCTGTCATTCAGAATTGATGGAGAAATAAAGACCTTCCAGAATCGCCAGTCATTGATCAATTTTGTAACCATGAAGACAGCCANTACAGGAGATATTAAGGGGGGTTCTATAAAAGTAAAAAGGCCCCAAGAGTGATACAGAAGAGAAAGTCACAATCTATAGAAACAAAGACTTTACTGGCAAAATGGANAGAAAGGCTTGGGGGGGCATTTTTAAAGCTCTTTCAGAGAAAAACATGCAGCCAAGGATCCTTTATCCAGCAAAGCTGTCATTCAGAATTGATGGAGAAATAAAGACGTTCCAAAATCGCCAATCATTAACCAATTTCGTAACCACGAAACCAGCCCTACAGGAGATATTAAGGGGGGCTCTATAAAGGTAAAAAGGCCCCAAGAGTGATACAGAGCAGCAAGTCACAACCGATACAAAGACTTTAAAGAGAAATGGCATCATTAAAATCATATCTGTCAATAATCTCTATCAATCTAAATGGCTTAAACTCTCCCATAAAATGCCACAGGGTTGCAGATTGGATAAAAAGACATGACCCATTCATTTGCTGTCTACAAGAGACTTATTTTGAACCTAAAGATACATTCAGACTTAGAGTAAGGGGATGGAGTNCAGACTGAAAGTAAAGGGATGGAATACCATCTTTCATGCCAATGGACCTCAAAAGAAAGCTGGGGTAGCAATTCCCATATAAGACAGATTGGATTTTAAACTCAAGACTACAGTTAGAGATATAGAAGGGCACTATATTACTCTTAAAGGAAGTATCAACAAGTGGATGNTCCAAAATCGCCAATCATTAACCAATTTCGTAACCACGAAACCAGCCCTACAGGAGATATTAAGGGGGGCTCTATAAAGGTAAAAAGGCCCCAAGAGTGATACAGAGCAGCAAGTCACAACCGATACAAAGACTTTAAAGAGAAATGGCATCATTAAAATCATATCTGTCAATAATCTCTATCAATCTAAATGGCTTAAACTCTCCCATAAAATGCCACAGGGTTGCAGATTGGATAAAAAGACATGACCCATTCATTTGCTGTCTACAAGAGACTTATTTTGAACCTAAAGATACATTCAGACTTAGAGTAAGGGGATGGAGTACCATCTTCCACGCAAATGGACCTCAAAAGAAAGCTGGAGTAGCAATTCTCATATCAGATAGACTGGATTTTAAACTAGAGGCCATAGAGAGAGATACAGAAGGGCACTATATTATTCTTAAAGGAAGTATTCAACAAGTGGATATGACAATTATAAATATATATGCCCCCACCAGGGGAGCAGCAAGATACACAAGCCAACTCTTAACCACAATAAAGAAACATGCAGATAAAAATATGTTAATAGTAGGGGACCTCAACACTCCACTATCAGCAGATAGTGGAGCACTGGAGCAGAAAACCAACAAAGAAACAAGAGCTTTGAATGCCATACTCGACGAGTTGGACCTCATAGATATATATAGAACACTACACCCCAGAACCAAAGAATACTCATTCTATTCAAATGCCCATGGAACATTCTCAAGAATAGATCATGCTCTGGGACACAAAACAGGTCTCAGCCAATACCAAAAGATTGAAATTATCCCCTGCATATTCTCAGACCACAACGCTCTGAAATTGGAACTCAACCACAAGGAAAAACCTGGAAGAAACTCAAACACTTGGAGGCTAAGAACCATCCTGCTCAAGAATGACTCGATAAACCAGGAAATCAAAAAACAAATTAAACAATTTATGGAGACCAACGAGAATGAAAACACAACAGTCCAAAACCTATGGGATACTGCAAAGGCAGAATTAAAGAGGAAATACATAGCCATCCAAGCCTCACTCAAAAGAATAGAAAAATCTAAAATGCAGTTTCTATATTCTCACCTCAAGAAACTGGAACAGCAACAGAGGGACAGGCCTAATCCACTCATGAGGAAGCAGTTGACCAAGATTAGAGCAGAAATCAATGAATTAGAAATCTGAAGTACAGTAGACCAGATCAACAGGACTAGAAGCTGGTTCTTTGAGAGAATCAATAAAATTGACAAACCGCTGGCGAAACTTGTCCAAAAACAAAGAGAAAGGACTGAGATTATTAAAATTATGACTGAAAAGGGAGAGGTCACGACCAGCACCATTGAAATTGCAAGGATTATTAGAAACTTTTATCAACAGCTATATGCCAAAAAACTAAACAATCTGGAAGAGATGGAGGCCTTCCTGGAAACCTATAAACTACCAAGACTGAAACAGGAAGAAATTGATATTTTAAACAGGCCAATTAATTATGAAGAGATTGAGTCAGTGATAAACAATCTTCCAAATAACAAAATTCCAGGCCCGGACAGTTTTCCTGGGGAATTCTACCAAACATTCAAAGAAGAAATAATACCTATTCTCCTAAAGCTATTTCAAAAAATAGAAACAGAAGGAAAGCTACCAAACTCATTCTATGAGGCTAATATTACCTTGATCCCCAAACCAGGCAAAGACCCCCTCAAAAAGGAGAATTACAGACCGATTTCTCTAATGAATATGGATGCCAAAATCCTCAACAAGATCCTTGCTAATAGAATCCAACAGTACATTAAAAGGATTATCCATCATGACCAAGTGGGATTCGTAGCGTGGTTCAACATTCGCAAATGNCAACAGTACATTAAAAGGATTATCCATCATGACCAAGTGGGATTCATACCTGGGATGCAAGCATGGTTCAACACTCGCAAATCAATCAATGTGATACATCATATCAACAAGAAAAGACTCAAGAACCATATGATCCTCTCAATTGATGCAGAAAAAGCATTTGACAAAATACAGCATCCTTTCCTGATTAAAACCCTTCAGAGTGTAGGAATAGAGGGTACATTTCTCAATCTCATAAAAGCCATCTATGAAAAGCCTACTGCAAATATTATTCTCAATGGGGAAAAGCTGGAAGCCTTTTCCTTAAGATCAGGAACACGACAAGGATGCCCACTCCCCACTATTATTCAACATAGTACTAGAAGTCCTGGCAACAGCAATCAGAAAACTAAAAGGGATAAAAGGTATCCAAATCGGCAAAGAAGTCAAAATGCTGTCTCTCTTTGCAGATGACATGATACTCTATATGGAAAACCCAAAGGAATCCACTCCCAAACTATTAGAAGTTATAGAACAATTCAGTAAGGTGGCAGGATACAAAATCAATGCCCAGAAATCAGTTGCATTTCTATACACGAATAACGAGACTGAAGAAAGAGAAATTAGGGAATCCATCCCATTTACAATAACACCAAAAACCATGCGTTACCTTGGAATTAACTTAACCAGAGATGTAAAGGATCTATATTCTAGAAACTATAAATCACTCTTGAATGACATTGAGGAAGACACAAAAATATGGAAAAATAATCCATGCTCATGGATTGGAAGAATTAACATAGTTAAAATATCCATGCTACCCAGAATAATTTACACTTTCAATGCTATCCCGATCAAAATACCGAGGACATTTTTCAAAGAACTGGAACAAATAGTCCTTAAATTTGTATGGAACCAGAAAAGGCCCCGAATCTCCAAGGAACTGTTGAAAAGGAAAAACAAAGCTGGGGGCATCACAATGCCGGATTTCGAGCTGTACTACAAAGCTGTGATCACAAAGACAGCATGGTACTGGCACAAAAACAGACACATCGACCAATGGAACAGAATAGAGAACCCAGAAATGGACCCTCGGCTCTTTGGGCAACTAATCTTTGATAAAGCAGGAAAAAACATCTGGTGGAAAAAAGACATCCTCTACAATAAATGGTGCTGGGAAAATTGGACAGCTACATGCAAAAGAATGAAACTTGACCACTCTCTCACACCATACACAAAAATAAACTCCCAATGGATGAAAAACCTCGATGTGAGACAGGAATCCATCAAAATCCTAGTGGAGAACATAGGCAGCAACCTATACGACATCAGCCCGAGCAACCTTTTTCACGACACATCTCCAAAGGCAAGAGAAATAAAAGATAAAATGAACTTATGGGACTTTATCAGGATAAAGAGCTTCTGCACAGCCAAGGAAACAGTCAAAAAAACTAAGAGACAGCCCACGGAATGGGAGAATATATTTGCAAAGGACACCAACAGATAAAAGACTGGTATCCAAGGTCTACAAAGAACTTCTCAAACTCAATACACGAGAAACAAATAAACAAATCAAAAAATGGGCAGAAGATATGAGCAGACACTTTTCCAATGAACACATACAAATGGCTAACAGACACATGAAAAAATGTTCAAAATCATGAGCCATCAGGGAAATTCAAATCAAAACCACCTTGAGATACCACCTTACTCCAGTTAGAATGGCAAAAACTGACAAGGCAAGAAACAACAAATGTTGGAGAGGATGTGGAGAAAGAGGATCCCTCCTACATTGTTTGTGGGAATGCAAGTTGGTACAGCCACTCTGGAAAACAGTGTGGAGGTCCCTTAAAATGTTAAAAATTGAGCTACCCTAAAAGAGGATCCCTCCTACATTGTTTGTGGGAATGCAAGTTGGTACAGCCACTCTGGAAAACAGTGTGGAGGTCCCTTAAAATGTTAAAAATTGAGCTACCCTATGATCCAGCCAGAAGGAGCCGAGATGCCCTTCAACAGATGACTGGATTAAGAAGCTGTGGTCCATGTATACAATGGAATATTACTCAGCCATCAGAAAGAACAAATTCTCATCATTTGCTGCAACATGGACGGCACTGGAGGAGATAATGCTAAGTGAAATAAGTCAAGCAGAGAAAAAGAATTATCATATGATTTCTCTCATCTATGGAACATAAGAACTAGGAGGATCGGTAGGGGAAGAAAGGGATAAAAAAGGGGGGTAATCAGAAGGGGGAATGAAACATGAGAGACTATGGACTCTGAGAAACAAACTGAGGGCTTCAGAGGGGACAGGGGTGGGGGAATTGGATAGACCGGTGATGGGTAGTAAGGATGGCACATATTGCATGGTGCACTGGGTGTTATACACAACTAATGGATCATCGAACTTTACATTGGAAACCAGGGATGTACTGTATGGTGACTAACATAGTATAATAAAAAAACATAAAAAAAAACCATAAAAAAAAAAGAAATGGAAGGAGTGGAATGGGGAGAACATTACTAAGAGTAAAACAACAAAAACAACAAAAGCAAAAACACCTTACCTATGTTAAAGCAACAGTAAGAATCACAAGTCTTCCTAAGGAACCATGGAAATATAAAGAGAGTTGAGTGATCTATTTAAAGTGTTGTAAGGAAAAAAAACAAAAACAAAAAACAAAAACAAACCAGATTTCTGTACTCATTCTGTACCCAGTGGAATTATCCTTCTAAAGTGAAGGAGAAATAAAGAATTTTTCCAGACAAACAAAAATTGAGGGAATTTATAGCCAGTAGACCTGCCGACCAAGAAATATTTAAATAGATTCTTTAAAGAGAAGGGAAGTGATAAAAGTCAGAAACTCAGATGCACGTGAAGAAAGGAAGTGCACCAAAAAAAAAAAAATTAGGATAAAAAAATATTTTTTCTTATTTTTGATTGATCTAACAAATTAGAGTTTGCTCAAAATAATAATAGGAACAATATATTTGTTTATGCATGATTATGTGTACATACCTACTCATTTATGCTTACATGTAAGTGAAATAAATGAAAGCAAAGATCCAAGAAATGGGAAGAAGGAATTAGGATTAATTTATTATTATAAGGTACCTGCATTACCTATGAAGTGGTATAATGTTATTTAAAAGTGGTCTTGTATTAATTGTAAACACGTATTGCAATCTCTAGTGTGACCAGTAAAAATGTTTTTTAATATCCCACCAAAAAGGAGATGCTGAAGTCACATAAAACTCTCAATTAAGACCGCAAAAGGGAGAAAAAGAAAAAAATAAAAATAGGAACAAAGAACAAAGGCACCAAATAGAAAACAGTAATAAATATGGTAGATGTTAATCCATCAATAATCACTTTGAATGTCGATGGTCTAAATACACCAATTAAAAGTCAAAGATTCTCAGAATAGATCAAAAAAGAAGAACCAACTACAGGGTGTCTACAAGAAATCCACTTTAAATATATAGACACATGCAGATTAAAAGTAAATGAATGGAGAAACATACTATGCTAACACTAATCAAAGTGAGAGTAGATTTAACTTAAGACAGAGCAGGCTTCCAATCATGGATGATTATCAGAGATGAAGAAAGGTATCATGTAATGATAAAGGGTCAATTCTCCAATCCCTAATATATATGTACCTAGTAACATAGTGTCAAAATGCTAAGGACCATTCCTCTAAAGCAATACTGAATGAAGTGCACTACAAGAAAGGAACTGGACAAATCATAAGAGTGTGCCTCCTGAAAAAGGCTATTGCTTTGGACCTGACCATTCCTTTACTCTAAACTTTCATATTTTATTTTTTTTTGTTTCCCCCCGCCCCGTATTTTGTTTTACCTCATGTTTGCCAGTAGATGCCATCTAAATACACCAGTGGAGCTCAGCCTTTTTTTTTTTTTTTTTTTTTTTACTTTCAAAAGTTGTCATTGATAACTGTTATATTTTAGTATCCATTGATTGGAAATATGTATATACGTATTACACACAAGCACATACACACAACCACAAATACATAAATTCTTTAATATCTAGGTACCATATCTGCTCTGTGCCCCAGATTTCCAAGGCAAATGGTTAGGGAACTATTCTCATGTACCTTTTAGTATTTGACTGCAATAACACAGATAATAGTGAAATTACTTTTCCTTTAAATGCAGGAGGCAAAAATGGATAGAACTGCAAGGAGAAATAGATGAATCCACTATTATAAGTGGAGACTAAGGACCCCTCTATCTGAAATAGACACATACAGCAGGCATAAAATCATTAAGGCATAGCTGACCAAAACAACATTATTGATCACTACCTTTAATTGCTATCTATAGCCTACTTGATCCAACAACAGCAGAATACCCATTCTTCTCAAGACCACATGGAACATTAGCCAAGATAGACCACTTCTGAGCCAGAAAACATACCTTAACAAATTGAAAAAACAGAGATCATACGATGCCTGCTCTCAGGCCACAGTGAAATTAAACTAGAAATCAATAAACAAAAAAAGTAGCTGGAAAATCCAAAAAAACTTGGAGATCAAACAAAACACTTCTAAATAACATATAGGTCATGGACAAAATATCAATTTACAAAATATTTTGAAATAAAAGAAAATGAAAATACAACTTTTTAAATTTTGTGAGATTCAGTAAAAGAGAAATTTATACCATTCAATGCATATATTAGAAAAGAAGAAAGATCTAAAATAAATCATCCAATGTTCCACCTGAGGAACTAGGGGTAAAAAAATTAATGAACAGAGAAACAGACTCTTAAATACAAAAAACAAACCGCTGGTTGCCAGAGGGGGGGTAAGTGGGGGAATGAGTAAAACAGATGAAGGGGATTAAAAGGCACAAACTTTCAGTTATACAATAAAAAAGTCACAGAAATGAAAAGCATAGGAAATATAGTCAATAATAATATAATAATGTTGTATGGTGACAGATGGGGACTATGCTTATTGTGGTGAGCATGGCATAATGTATAAAACTGTCAAATCAATGTGTTGTATAACTGAAGCTCATATAATATTGTATATCAATTATACTTCAATCATAAAAATAAAAAATGGCATATAAAAATTAAACTAGAACAAAAACCAGAACAAATTAAATCCAAAGTACACAGAAGAAAGGAAATAATGAGAATTAAAGCAGAAATCAATGAAATTGAAAACAAGAAATCAATAGAGAAAATCAATGAAACCAAAAACTGGTTCTTTGAAAATATCAATAAAAATTAAAAAAAAGATAGACAACACAAATTGCTAATATCAGAAATAAAAGAGGGAGCATCCTTACAGATTCTTTAGACATTAAAAGAATTATAGAGGAATATTATGAGCAACTCTATGACCACAAATCCAATAACCAACATAAGATGGACTAATTCCGTAAAGGTAAAATTTTCTAAAATTCACACAAGAAGAAAGAGACAATCTCAATAGATAAGTAAATAATTAAATTTAATTAAATAAACTGAATTGATGATTTGTAATCTTCCAAAACAAAAAACACTATTTTCAGATAGGTCCACTGATGAATTCTACCAAACAGTTAAGGAAGAAATTATACCAGTTCTCCATAATGTCTTTCAGAAGATAGAAACAGAAGAATACATGCTAAGTCATTCTTTTTCTATGAGACCAAAATTACCCTAATAGCAAGCCAGATAAAGATATTATAAGAAAAAAAATTATAGACCCAAATCTCTCATATATATTGATGCAAAAATTCTCAACAAAATATTAGTGAATCAAATCCAACAATATATTTAAATATCCGCCATGACCACATGAGATTTGTCCCAGGCACACATGGCTGGTTCAATATTAAAAATCAATGAATGCAATCCATCACATCAACAGACTAAAAAGGAAAAATCCTATGGTCGAATCAATAGATGCAGAAAAAGCATTTGACAAAATCTAACACCCATTCATGATATCTAAAAACTCCCAGTAAACTAGAAAAAGAGAGGAACTTCCTCAACTTGATAAAGAATAACTACAAACAACTTACAGCTGGGCCTGGGTGGCTCAGTCAGTTAAACATCTGCCTCCAGCTCGGATCATGATCCCAGAGTCCTGGGATCAAGCCCTGTATTGGGCTCTCTGCTCAGCAGGAAATCTGCTCCTCCACTCATGCTTTTCTCTCTCTCTCTCTCCGAAATAAATAAATAAATAAATAAATAAATAAATAAATAAAATCTTTAAAAAAAACTTATGGCTAACAACATTAATAAAAAACCTGAAGATTTCTCACTAAGATCAGAAACAAAGCAAAGATGGTCCACCTCATCACCCCTTAACAACTTCATGCTGAAAGTCCTAGCTAATGCAATAAGAAAAGAAAGGGAAATAAAAGCTATACAGATTGGTAAGGAAAACACAAAACTGTCTATGTTCACAGATTATATGATCATCTATGTAGAAAATCTGATAGAGTCAACACCAACAATAATCTCCCAAAACTAATAAGCAGTTATAACAGGGTTAAAGTGCAAATGTTAATCATTTTCCTATATAGCTGATATAAACAAATGGAATTAGTATTTAGAACACATACCATTTACATTTATATCCCAAAACCCTTAAATATAAAGGGATAAATCTAAAGAGATAAAATATGTATAAGATCTATATATGGAAAACCATAAATTCTGATGAACAAAATCAAAGAACTAAAATAAATGGAGAGTATTTCATGTTCATGGATAGGAAGACTCAATATTGTCAAGATGTCAGTTCTTATCCACTTAACCTACAGATTCAAGCAATCCCAATCAAAACCCCAGAATGTTATTTGTTGAATGTGAAAAAAAAAAAGATTCTGAAGTTTATACAGTGAGGCAAAAGACCCAGATGCCAACATGATACTGAAAAAGAACAAAGTTAGGAAACTGACATTTCGTGACTTCAAGACTTACTGTAAAGTTACAATATCAAAACTACATGATATTGGTGAAAGAATAGGTAAATAGATCAATAGGACATAATTGAGACCCCAAAAGTCAATTCACACCAATGTACTCAACTGATCTTTGACAATGGAGCAAAGACAATGCAATGGAACCCAGGCAGTCTTTTCACCAAAGTACTGGAACAACAAAAAATTGAGTCTAGAAACAGACCCATCACTTAAAAATAATTCAAAATGGATCTATACATAAATGTAAAATACAAAACTATAACACTCCTGGAAGATGA
Source organism: Ailuropoda melanoleuca (assembly GCF_002007445.2). Taxonomy (NCBI): domain Eukaryota; kingdom Metazoa; phylum Chordata; class Mammalia; order Carnivora; family Ursidae; genus Ailuropoda; species Ailuropoda melanoleuca. The sequence continues at coordinate 31,929,293 of NC_048232.1, read as the reverse complement.
CATAGGCAAAAACCTAGATGACTTTGGATATGGTGATGTCTTTTTAGCTACAACACCAAAGACATGATCCATGAAAAAAATGATTGACAAGATGGATGTCATTAAAATTAAAAACTTCTGTTCTGTGAAAGATAATATCAAGAGAATGAGAAGATAACCCACAGATGGGAGAAAATATTTGCAAAATACACATTTGATAAAACACTGTTATCTGAAGTATATAAAGAACTCTTTAAACTCAAATGATTAAAAAAAAAACAACAATTCAATTAAAATGGGCCAAAATCCTTAACAGATATCTTACAAAGAAGATAGACAAACGGCAAATAAGCTTATGATAAGATCCTCCACATCACATGTCATCAGGAAACACTAATTAAAACAATGAGATACCTCTACACAAATTTAGGATGGCCAAAATCTAGAACACTGACAACACAACATGCTGGTGAGGATGTGGAACAATAGGAACTCTCATTCATTGCTGGTGGGAATGCAAAATGATGCAGCCACTATGCAAAACATGTAAGCAGTCTCTTAAAAACTAAGCATCTTATTACCATATGATCCAGCAATCATTCTCCTTGATATGGTATCCAAAGATGTCTGAATAGTATCAATATAAAAACCTGCACATTGTTGTTTACAATACCTTTATTCATAATTATCAAAAGTTGGAAGGAACAAAGATGTTTTTTCAAAAGGTAAATGGATTAATAAACTGAGTTCTTTTCACACAATGGAATATTATTCAGCACTAAAAAGGAATGAGCTATGAAGCCCTGAAAAGACATGGAGGGACATTAAGTGTGTATTATTTAGTGAAAGAAGACAATATGAAAAGGCTGTATGCTGCCTGATTACAACTATCTGACATTCTCACAAATTAAAAAAAAAACTATAGAGACAATTAAAAAATCAGTAGTTTCCAGGGCTTGGGGCAGGGGGAGGGATATATAGGCAGAGCATAGATGACTTTTAGGACAATGAAAATAATCTGTATGATACTATAATAATGGATATATGTTATCATACATTTGTCCAAACCTATAGGATATACAATGACAAGAGTGAACTCTAAGGTAAACTAAGGACTTTGAGTGATTATGATGTGCTAATGCAGGATGTTGATAATGGGGGAGACTAAGCAATTGTAGGGACAGGGAATATGGAAAATCTCTGTACCTTTTTTGTGTGTAACTTGAATTTCATTTTTTTAAAATTTTAATTCCTGTATAGTTAACATTCACTGTTAAATTAGTTTCAGGTGTATAATATAGTGATTCAAAAATTGCATACATCACCCACTCCTTCAACCCCATCTCCTATTTCACCCATCCGCGCACTCTCCTCCCCTCTGGCAAACATTAGTTTGCTCTCTATGGTTAAAAGTCTGTTTCGTGGTCTGTCTCTCTCTCTTTTTTTTTTCCTTTGCTGATTCATTTCTTAAATTGCACATATGAGTGAAATCATATGGTATTTGTCTTTCTCTGACTGATTTATTTCACTTAGCATTATACTCTCTAGATCCATCCATGTCATTGCAAATACCAAGATTTCATTCTTTTTTATGTCTGAGTAATATTCCTTTGTGTGTATATAACACATCCTCTTTATCCATTCATCTATCAATGGACACTTGGGCTACTTCCATAATTTGTCTATTGTAAATAATATTGCTATAAGTATAGGTGTATATTAGTGAATTAGTGTTTACTGTATTTTTTTTAGTAAATACCCAGTAGTGCAATTACTGGATTGTAGGGTAGTTCTATTTTTAACATTTTGAGGAAACTCCGTAGTTTTTTCCATGGTGGCTGCACCAGTTTATATTTCCACAAACAGTGCAAGAGGTTTCCTTTTTCCTTGTCAAGATTTATTCTTTCTTGTGTTTTTTAATGATTTTGACAGATGTGAGGTGATATCTCGTTGTTTTAATTTGCAAATCCCTGATATTGAGTGATGTCGAGCCTCTTTTCATGTGTCTGTTGGTCATCTGGATGTCTTCTTTGGAGAAATCTCTGTTCATGTCTTTTGCCCATTTTTAATTGGATTGGGTGTTGAGTTGCCTAAGTTTTTTATGTGTTTTGGGTACCAACTCTTACTGGATATGTAATTTGCAAATATCTTCTCCCATGCAGTAGGTTGCCTTTTTAGTTTTGTTGAAACAGCAATGCTAAAATCTGTATGGAACCACAACACTCCAAATAACCAAAGCAATCTTGGAAAAACAAAAGCAAAGCTGCATCACAATTCCAGACTTCAGTTTATATTACAAAGCTTCAGTAATCAAAAGAGTTTGGTACTGGCACAAAAATAGACACATAGATCAATAGAACAGAATACCCAGAAATAAACCCACAATTATACGGCCAATTAATCTTCAACAAAGAAGGAAAGAATATCCAATAGGAAAAAGACAGTCTCTTCAACAAAAGGTGTTGGGAAAACTGGACAGCTACATGCAAAGGAATGAAACTCGACCAGTTTCTTACACCATACACAAAAATAAACCCAAAATGGATTAAAGACCTAAATGTGAGACCTGAAAGCATAAAAATCCTAGAAGAGAGCGCAAGCAGTAATGTCCCTGACATTAGCCATTGTACCATTTTTCTATATATGTCTCCTAAGGCCAGGAAAATAAAAGAAAAACTATTAGGACTATATCAGAATAAAAAGCTTCTGCACAGTGAAGGAAACAATCAACAAAACTTAAATCTCTGTACCTTTTTAATTTTGCTGTAAATAAACCTAAAACTCCTCCAAAGAAAAAAGTCTTAAAAACACTACTCAGACTTCAGAAACGAAAAAAAAAAGGACAAAAAAAAACAAAAACAAGGAAAGAATAAACACAAAAGATAGTTAGCTCTGAGAGTAGAGGTAAGAATTTACCAAGGATGGAAACTTAGGAAGGTTTTAAAATTATTCATAATACTTTATTAAATTGAACAATATGTACAACAGTGAGGCAAAATATTTTTGTAATTGAGACCCTTATTCCCATGGTATGCTTTGGGTCCTAGTCCCTCCTACTTTATCAAGAAATATGTTATAATAAAATATATATTTTTTTCTCTTACATAGTCATTTCTCTTATAAACATCCGTATTCCACACAGTATGAGATTGTGAAATACAGAAAGTAAGACTTTTACATATTTTAACATTCACAGTACCTAACTTATGTGAAAGTTACTAAAGATGCTATATTAATAATTTTTTTGATTTTCTGCATTTTATGATTTGACATCTTAAAAAGCTTCCTGGCCATGGAGGGATAGACCCTACAAGGGCTAGCCATTTCCTAGAGCACACATTCCAAATACAAACTAATCAATCCAAGTCTACACTCCAGCCACCTGCTTTAACTACACATCAAGCTCTAAGTCATCTCTGAGTCAGGCACCACCAACTACAGACTACCCCTATAGCCCAAAGTTCCCAAGAATTATTAAATCCTAAGCATTTTACTCTGACTTGCTGTGTTTTTCCCCACAGAAACCCCAATAAAATCTCTGCCCTAACTTTCACCCTCTTTCTTGTCTTCTACCACATGACCCAAACCTGGCACCTCTCCTGGCCAGGTGGCCCTGAGTGGCATGCAGTGACTCTTTTTCTGAGACCTGTGACTATGATAAACCTTTTCTTCCTAAGCTTAGTCCTCATGTCGTCTATGGCTACACCAACTGTACCACACCAACCTTAGAACAGATATCATATAAACATTTCCATAGTCTTGCATTTCCTAACGAATAAATCAAAATTCTTGAAGCCTGAATGTGTAACTCATAACTCCTGTAATGTTTCAGTATTTTGTGTATTGTGCATGTCATATATAAATGTTTCTTTACACTGGAGTCAAAATAAATACTTTTCAAAATGAGTTCAACATTTTAACCATTTTTTTTATTACTGATGCTTAACATTTTTCCACATTTGGCTAGGTTGTTTAAGCCTTCAAAACATAAAATTATTTGTTACAAATATCCAGTTTCTGTAAATTGCATCTATATAGAGAAATTGAGTCTCTCTATGGAAATTCATGGATTTTGTCAAATTGGTTCTGGAAATCAACAGATTGTAAAATCAGCCCAGGATCATTTTCAGTTTGACTAAAAAGCAATTCATCAACCTGGCAGATCCAAAATCAAAGTCATTTCCTTGGAACAAGGGCAATGAAGGTGGGAAGAAGGGAGAAAGGGGCTTTTTTTCTTAGACTTTTGACTTAGATCAAGTTTTACCAAAATAATGTTAAGGAATAAATGATGACCTAGATTATTTTACTTTAATACCAATTTGGCAGAATATTCTAATATAGTTCCTGGTCTGATTTAATTGTGTCAGGGACGCTCTTATCATCCCATGCAAAGTCATGTCCAAGTTGCCAGAATGTCCCTGCTGGCTTATTTGGCAACAAGTAGTTGTTGTGGCCTCAGACATTAACCAACACGAGGTCAGACTCACTGAGTCTGCACAGACCTGATATGTGCCTTCTGAGCCCCTTTGACAATTAGGGCCATTACAGTACATTTTCCATGGGGGAGAAATTGTTGTTATATATTGTCAGTATGACAATACTTGACAATAGCAGTGCTATGGGGCCTGGATATTGATTCTAAATTCTACATTACCTAAATACATGTAGAGGAGGGCCACAGCACAGTTATCAAGAGAGTCAATTACCCGAGCTGCAAGGGCAACAGTACTTTCATTTTGATCCATGTAATACTGAAGCGAATTTTTTCAAATAAGCACAAAAGTTCAAAGCTGTATCAAATACTATGTTTTGAAAAAGAGTCAAAAACATGGAGGAAACTAAAGAGCTTACCTAACTTCAACTACCGATAATTTCAAAACTAAAACTCTAAAATTTTCAGTATAGATAAGGCTTTATTTAAAAAGAAGAACAGAATGATAGATTCTGTGAAAGCAGAAAAGAGGAGAAGAATCTACGCCTTTCCATTTCCCCATTCCCAGCCCTTGGTTTATACCGCAAACCATAAAAAGTAGTTATATTGAGTCCCAACCACAAATGACCTCTGGCTTTCACCTGCAGAGAATTCCTCTCTAGGACTCACAGGACAGGAGGAGTGTAAGCCTAAACACAGCTCAGGTTTATGCATATAAGCCAAATAATTGGTGAATTTGGCCAATATTCAAGTTCATTTCAAAGCGTTAAATCAATGTGTTACAGGTTTGGTTCCAACATTTCAGAATGCCTGCAGCAGTGAATTACAAATCAGTCACCTTCCTTTCCCTGTAATCAATCTAATCTAGGTGACAGAAGCAAAGTAGTGCCAGGACCTGGCCTGACTGGCAAAAATAAGCCAAAGAATTAGCACAGTAAATTTCATTGTTAACAGCTCTTCTGGGGAAAGAGGAGGGACTGAAAAAGGAAAGGAAGTAATCCAACAAAGAAGACACTTGGAAGAGAAAGAAAAAACATTTCAGTGCAGAACTGGGGAGAAAGAGCAGGAATAGAAAACAGAGGGAAAGTATCCTAACACACCCCGAAGTTAGGCAAAATTGTAAGAGACAGTTGGTAGAGCAGCCTGAACTTGAAAAAAAAAATAACGGAAGAAGAGAAAACAGAAGAGACAAGAACCAAATTGGAGCAAATGTGCATTTCCCCAAGGATATACTAGAAGCAGAAGCTTACTGCAAGAGATCTATAAGGAAGGTGGGAGATGCTGGTTGTTGCAAAAACCAGAAAGGATGTCTGAAAGCCTGAGACATTAACTCTTTGGTTTTTAAACATTGAAAAACATGAAGCTATTAGTTGGAGAAAAAAATTGTTAAATAGATAAATTACTTTTTAATTAACCAGGGATAACACTGAAATATATCAAGGGGGAATAAATGTCAATTATACTTTCCAGATCAAGACCATTTTGATAAACAAAATTACAATCTCTAGCGCATCAACTCAGAACTCGGAGAATATTCAATTAAATCTGAATTTTTTAAAATATAAAAGGCAGATGTGAGGAAATTCTAATAAGCAAATGCATTGCACTTTCTTTTTTCAAAACATAAATTGGAATGTCTTGATTAATAGTGACACAAGCCTCCACTTAGTATCTGCAGAGGAAGATTCTTTCAGGTAAGAAGGTTTACTAATGCTGCTATGTGATGCTAAATGGACTTTAGTCTAAGAGTCAGGGAGGGGTGGCTGGAGGTGGCTGGGGAAATGGAAAGGAGGTGATGATCTTAACTAATGAAAGGGATACAAAGACTCTAGCAATTCAAGCTTTCCAAAGCATAGATGAATAACAGTGCTAAGTGAAAGCAAATAACATGCAAGCATATGATATGCTAAATGTTACTGCTCTCTATCTTTAAAATGACATTGTTAAACATTTCACTTTCATGAAAAGCAAAGATCAGGNATCAGGTTTCCCCCCCCCCCCCCCCCCATTCTCCATGTAAAAGTCCCTATTTCTATTAATTAAGGCTGGAACATTTCAACTTTTTATCTGACAGATTCTTCTACTATGCTATAGAAAAGAACTTAACTCAGGGAACTGTACAGCCTTCTCCACAGATTCTAAATAATCATGACTCCACAGATTATCTTCCAGGCTCTGTGAGGAACAGAAAGCTTTTCCTAGAATATGGGGGGGAGGGAGGTGGAGAAGGGGAATTCTGAAGCAGACTGAAGGCAGTTTTTCCCCAGCTCTCATGTGATTTTCAAGAGCCAGCCGGTCTGGAAAATGTTGAATTTGTTTGTAGGAAAGGTAAACACTGCCAAAATCAACAAATTCCTTCCTTAGGGGGCTGTAGAGAAAATTGGTCTACAGATAAAGACAGTTCAGACAACTTATGTTGGAGTAGAAGTGAACCCCTTCGGCAGCCAGGTTCTACCCCAGAACTGTATTAGAGAGCTGATAAATCTCTGTTGGAGGAATTACAAACTGTGTACTCCAGAGGTAAAGGAAATTAAAATTGATCTCTTCTATAAATATCTTAGACAAAGTGATTTTTTTAAAAATGAGTAAGGCCAAGAGGCTTAGTGAATTGAGTTAAATGGCTCAGCCACATTGGCTAGATTGCTTGTTCTGTGTGACTTAACTGATTAGACCTATACAAAATGGTTTCATAGGTGATTGGTTGCAAGTCAACAAAAATGTTTTGATTAAAATGGAATGGCTAAACATTTTCTGCATGTCCTGTAATTAGGGCTGCCAAATAAAAATGCAGGATACTGGCTACATTTGAATTTCAGATAAATAACAAATAAATTTTTAGTATAAGCATGTCCTAAATATTTCATGCAACATACTTACACCAAAAAATTATTCATTGTTTATCTAAAATTCAAATATAACTGTACATTCTCTATTTTTATTTGTTAAATCTGGCAAATTCACCTGTAATGCATATAAAATAGAGTATGTGTTTTTTATACTCCCAGCCCCCAAAGCACACTGAATTTTATTTGAGTCAGGATAGCCAATACCTATGTATAGAACCCTAAAGATTAAGTATTATTTATGAGATGAAAATCCAGGCAGAGTTTTCTAAGAAGTTAGTTATAGAGTTACTTTAGGGAATTGAATTGCCTAAGTTTTCTTCTAGGTTGCTAAAATAACTGTCTGGGGAGTTTTAAAAATCCCTATGTCCAAGCTGCAGTTCAGACCAATTAAACCAGAATCTCTGGGTGGGACCCAGGCATCTGCACATTTTAAGACTCCTCAGCGATACCAATGTGCGGCTATCATTGGAATCACTGCTCTAGATGGTACCAATGTGCCGATATACCAATCTGTGATCACAGAAACAAAAGATAAAAAGGTGATTGACACTTCCATTTGAAATATAATTTAAGTTAGCAGAAAATTTGGTCACTTTTGCCCCTTTCAGCTTTGGAATTTATAAGAATATACACTGCTAGTGTTGGAAATCAAATGAAGGGGTGAGAAATAGTAAAGATGAGAAGGTTTCTTAAAAGTCTAAACTAGATCTTCAAATATAGCAGGCTGATGAACTTTGGCTGGGTTTTATAAACACACTGTTAAAGAAAGTTGAATACCCATAAATCTATGCTTTTATCAAGGGATTAAAATTATGTGTGTGTATATATATATATAGCTCATGGATAGAAGTCACAAAGTATATATTTCAAGTACATATTTCCCCATTGTTTTATTGTGTTTTCTTCCAAAAACATTATCTAACAGAGCTAGCCATAGAACTCTGAAAAATTACAGAAAGACCCAACCTAATTCACTACTTTTTATACAAATTATGGATTCCGTTCAATTCCAATGTGCTCTTAAAATTATTGAATGTTGCAAAGATCACTAAGGTTACTTTTTCTCAGCAAATGTAACTGACAGCTGAGGCAAATGTATTGCCTGAAGATTAATATAGAAAAATTCTTTCTGTATTTGTCCTGGAAGTTGACTGATAAGCCTGCTGCAGTGCTGTGTGCTTACAAGCATTCCTTGTCAGAAAGCCCAAAGAATTGTTATGTTATTAAAACCCCAACCCCAGCACTTACAAAGAGAGTTCCAAAGCAAGCTTCTATATCTTATCACATACCACTGGCTCCACAGTGCATTTTGACACAGAGTATATTTACTTTCAACACTGACAACATTCCCTTTGCTCTACTCATATACCCTAAACTCTCCTGGATTTAAGAATTCCATGTATACTTTTCAATAGGTCATATTTGTAATTTCAACCCTAAAAAGGATTAAAGAGTTAACTAAATCTTTCATTAGTAACGAAGGACTGATAGTCTCTATATATACATGCTGATAGAAATTTTAGTTCATCTGACACAAAAAGAGATAAAGAATAGAAGCCATAAAATTATTTCATGTTTTACTTCATCCCCAGTCCCTTATGAATACTAAACATTGTCTGTGCTTAAATACAAATGTTTTCCTTTGATAGAATTATGCCTTTAAATTAAGGGGCACATCCTGGATCAGAGACAAGAAAAGTCTTCTGCCTCCAGATGTATCCCAACATGTTCTCCGTACTCTTCTCTTCTTCCTTTGCATGTTCTTAACCAAATCTTTAATCATCTCCTATGTGTGTATTACCTTCAAATATGTATTTCCATCTCTAAATTCTCTTTTAATGTACAATCTCACTTCTCCACTTGTCCATATATCTCATATCCCTAGGCTGAAAATTGTGAAGAAATTTTGACACATCAGCCTTCACATAATCAACAAGTTTACTCACCCATTCTTCTTTCACAAGAGTTTCCAATTATGTCCCTTTATATACATTCCTACTGCCAACTCCCTGCATCAGGCTTCATTAGCTCATACCCAAACTATTACTGTAACCTGCTAATTGGGTTTCCTTTATCTACCCCATATATATTCCTGATAATGACACTCTCAAGGGAAAAAGAATAAAAAAAAATTTAGAGTATTATCATTTTCTACTGACTGAATAGCACCACACTAAAGATATAGAAATTAGAGTCTGAGAGTATCAGTGGAGAGGGATCCTAGCAAATTCTTTGGGATCTCATTAGGCACCCTGGAAGTTTAAACCCTACGATTGTTGGCATAACCAGAGATAGACTTAGCCAGCCTTAAGTAAATTCGATTCTTGATCAGATTAATGCCATCTGACCCTACTGTATGGTTCTGGGGTCTAGGATAAACTAGGATAGGATAAACAGTGTTGGACAAAAGGTATTATTCAGAACCCACACAGTGATTGTTGTTGAGTAAAAATATCACCAGGTGAGGCTTCAACACTATAGTAACCTCCAGTCCTAATACATTAGAAGGAAAATTTTGTAGCTGTGGTACAGAAAATGCAGCCAGGTTTTCCTCTGGAAATATTTAACCATTTGTCTTTTGTGGATCAATACTGTTTCACAGGTCATAGTAACAATTTAAAGAGCAACATGGTAAGGCTAATAATGCCCACAATGAGAATCACCATCAAGAATAGGAATAAAGGATGGTGCATATGTTAGCAAGTTTATAATCAGTGGGACTCACTGCTGTTATCCCAATAAGTTGGAATGGAATGGCTGTTACTATATGTGGATAATGTGACTTCCTGCTACTATCACCTCAGGATGCCAACAGCATTGCACTGCTATTATCATTCCAGGGTGGTCATGAGCTCATGCTATTTTCTTCTACAAGCTTGGGGAAAGATACATTGTTGTCACAAAAGGGTAATAGTAAACAAGTGTTACACAGGGAGGCAGAAAAAAAGGAAACAGACTTGGATCCTTAAAAAAATAACTACAGTTTCAAAAACAAATAGTTGGTGAGTAAGAGCTTAAATTTTCAGATGTCTCTTTTAATTGGGCCTTGCATATCTCTCTTTGTGTTTGGATAAATAAAAAAGAATGTGTAAATTACTTGCTAAGGGATTGTGCAGAGAATAAGCTCCAGCAAGAGTTTTTCCCTTTCTCCCACTAAAGTTTTAGGTAGTCGGTGCTTATTATATATTCGTCAATTACATGTTATAAAAAGCAAATACCTAACTGCTGCTAATATTTATGGATTAAGTTTGGATTATTTGAGAAAATCATACTAGTCTAGCATTAACTGAGCTCAAGTAAGGATAAATTCTTTTTTTTTATTCTATCATTTGTTCTCTATTTCCATAAATAAATTTTGAAAGTCTACACACACACACACACAATCCTGTATAAAATCTATCTAATATCTTCCTCATTAGTAAATGGCATGCCTTCATAATTCTTTCTCAACCAGTGAGTGAGTTTGGTAGTTAGTCATTTTAGACTTATTTCTGTCCCTGTTTGCCACGTCTACGTCACAAGGGTGTTGGAAGGATTAATTAGTTAACATGCAAGATTCTTTGAAGATGAAAAGCACTCTGAAATTGCTAAGCAGTGCTAGCATTCCTCCATAGTACATATTTTTCCTTTTATATTTGTAAAAATTCATCCACCTCCTGTTAACCCTTTTTGCTAACATTATGTACTCAGATTGTCTTTTAAAAAACTTAATAGCCTTATCTTTTCCTTCACAAGACTCATAATATTTACCTACTTATGTCCTCATTTCTCTCCTCTCAGTATTCCCTTCTTTTTTCTTACTAAAAGGTCCTGATATAATTTATGAAATCTTACTGACTAGTTATCTTTTACCTACTTACATTTTTTATATTTATTGGAATTCTGGACTGGTATACCTAAAGATCACTACAGAGAAAGGGAACTATTACCAAATCTTGGAGGCTTAGACCAGGAGAACCATAAATTTGGATTAAATAGAACACTGTAAAGGGCAAGCAAATCTGTTTGTGCAATTCACTGAGCAAGAAAGAAGCAATAGCTTTTTCCCCCCCACAGATCTAAATTTTTCGTATAAGGAGTTATTTAAAATGTCTGTTATGAGACTGAAGTATATATTCAAAGATATCTTGATGAAGTGCCCCCAAGAATTCCAAATTCTGACTCTGGAAACAGCTGATTGTGTCTGCAGTCCATAAACAGTGGCTCTGGACACCAGAAGTGGGAAGGTTCCTCTAGCAGAAACAACCTGCAATTAGAAGGCACATTTCCACTAACCATCCAAACTTACAGATATTTATCTAGAGTTCTCACAACTATTTCAACTACCTACATCTGTAAAACAGAGGTAATCATCTAGGAGGGAACTTAGGGGTTTTCTTCACAGCTCCAGCTATGAAGAACCCAGCGATTACTTTTCCACTACATTTTTGGCACTTTGTATTTTGATTGTTAAGTGGGATCGTAAAATGTTTAAATACATCTTAAATGTATCAGTATTTAAAAAGAGGTGTTTTGTTTGTTTGTTTGTTTGTTTGTTTGTTTAAACCTGAGCCCGCAGGCTGCCTCCCAACAGGGCAGAGAGGACGTGGCTGGGGGCTCAGGCCTGGAGGAGGAGATTGGCTGAGGGGGGGCGGAACAGGGAGGGAGAACTCTGTCCGAGGAGTGGGTGGTAGAGCTCTGTAGAGCTCTGACTGAGGGTGGGAGGCTAAAAGAGGTGTGCTTTATGTTATTCCTAAAGAATATTCTCCCGAAGGGATTATGGTACTGACCAATATCTTTATGATAAACAGAGTTTACAAAACACAGCTACATGCAAATATTTTTGTCTTTGTATAATAAACTTAATTCAGCTAATATTTAAGCATATTAGAATAATATATTTCTGATGCTTTCTTTCTCAAATGAGTAGAAAACTATGAAACACTACCAAAAAAATGGAAAATTATTTTGGCACAATATATTTACTATTGTATACAACAAACACCCACACATAAATACATACGTGTATAAAACATATACATATATATCTTTCTTACCATGCTCTTAAAGGAAAACATATTTCAAGAAAAATCCCATTTCCTTTTTTCTAATCCACAAAAAGTTGTGCATAATTAATATATTCAATTTTATGAGCTTGGAGATAAGTGTACACCCATGAAACTGTCACCCCTATCAAAGCCCTTAAACCCATTCATCACCTCCTAAAATTTTCTCCTACTCTCATTTATCCTCTAACTCCTTCTCCTCCACTTCTTCCACCTCCTTTTCTTTTCTCCTTCTCCATCTTCTCTTCCTTCTCCTTCCTTCTTCTAGTATTATTAATATCATTATTATTACTGTTATTATTATTTTGTGATAAGAACACATAAGTTATACCCTCAGGAAATTTTTAAATATACAATACAGTATCTTTAACTAAAGACACTATGCTATCCAGATCTCTAGGACATATTCATCTTGTATAAATGGAACTTGCGTACTCTTTGACCACTACCTCCTCCCAACCTCCGGCAACCAGCATACCACACTCTGCTTTTCTGAGTTTGACTACGTTAGATTTATCATGTAAGTGATATCATATAGTATTTGACTTTCTCTATAGTATTTTTATCTCACTTCACACAATATCCTCCAGGTTCACCCATGTTGTTGAAAACGTTGGGATTTCTTCTTTTCTAAGGCTGAGTGACATTTCATTGTATGTATGTTCATCCAATGATGGATGCATGTCTTGACTATTGTGAATAATTAATGAAGATGGGAATGCATATACCTCTTCAAGATCCTGATGTCATTTTCTTCGGATATATGCCCAGAAATGGTATTTCTGGATCACATAGTAGTTCTGATTTTAGTTTTTGAGAAAACTCCATACTGTTTCCATAGCAGCTACACCACTTCACATTCCCACAAATAGGGTACAAGGGTTTCCTTTTTTTTATATTCTCATCAAAATTTGTTATTTATTTATTTATTTATTTATTATTTTTTTTACTACAAGCCAACCTAAAAGATGTAAGGTGACATCTCATTGTGGTTTGAATCACATTTCCCTGATGATTAATGTGGAGCACATTTTTATATATGTCTTTATATATCTTCTTTGGAGAAATATCTATTTAGTTCCTTTGTCCACTTTCCAGTTAGGATATTTGGTTTTTTTAATCATTGAATTATATAAGTTCTTTATATATTTTGAATATTAACCTCTTAGATATATGGTTTGCATATATTTTATTCCATTCCATTCTATTGCCTTTTTGTTGTTGTCGATTGTTTCCTTTGCTGTGCAAGAGCTTTATAGTTTGATGTATTCTTTCTTGTCTATTTTTGTTTTTGTTGTTGTGTTTTCAGTGTCACATTCAAGAAGTGACTGCCATGACTAATGTCCAGACTTTCCCCTATGTTTTCTTCTGAGAGTTTTATGGTTTCAGGTCTTATATTTAAACCTTTAATCCTTTTCGAGCTGATTTTTGTGAATGGTATGAGATAGGGTTGAATTTCTTTCTTCGGTATGTGACTGCCCAGTTTTCTCAACACCATTTATTGAAGAGACTATTCTTTCCCCATTATGTATTATTGACCTTTGTCAAAGGTCAGTTGACTATATTATATGTAGGTTTAATTCTGGGCTCTATATTCTGTAACATTGGTCTGTATGGCTTTTTTATGCCAATACCATACTGTTTTGATTACTGTTGTTTTGTAATATATTTTGAAGACAGGAAAACTGATGCCTCCAGCTTTGGTTCTCCTGCTTAAAATTGTTTGGTTTTTTGGAGTCTTTAGTGGTTCCATATGAATTTTAGGGTTTTTTTTTTAATTCTATAAAAAATACTATTTGGAATTTTGATGCAGTTTGCATTGAATCTCTAGATCACTTTTGGCATTATGGCCATTTTAACAATATGAATTCTCATATATAAACAGGGGACATGTCTTCATTTATTTATGTCTGCTTTCATCTCTCTCATTAGTGTTTTAAAATTTTCAGTATATAAGTCTCTCACCATGTTGGTTAAGTTTATTTCTACGTGTTCTGCTATTTTCAATGCTATTGTAAATGGGATTGTCTCCTTAATTTTCTCTTTGGATAGCTTGTTAGTGTATAGAAATGTAACTGATTTCTGTACATTGACTTTTTTATTCTGTAACTTTGCTGGTTTCTGTTATTCTAATAGATTTTTTTGTGACATTTTTAGGGTTTTCTATACATACTTTTACATCATCTGCAAAAAAGATACAATTTTACTTCTTCCTTTGTTATTTGGTTGCTCTTCATTTCTTATTCTTGTTTATTACTCTGCCTAGGATTTTCAGCACTATGTTAAATAGAAGTGGTGAGAGTGGGCGGCCTTGTCTTATATTGGATTTTAGAAGAACATTTTCAGATGTTAACTGTGGGTTTTCATATGTGACCTTTATTGTGTTGAAGTAAGTTCCTTCTATACCTAATATGTTGAGAGTTTTTACCATGAAAGTATGTTGAATATCACCAAATGTTTTTTTCCTACACCTATTAAGATGATCATGTGATTTGTTTTTCATTTTGTTACTATCACATTGATTTATTTGCACATATTGAACTATTCTTACATTCCAGGCATAAATCCCACTCAGTCACAATGTATGATCCTTGATATGCTGTTGAAACCAGTTTGCTAATATTTTGGTGGAGACTTTGCAGCCATGTAGTTTTCTTGTGGTGGCTTTGTCTGTCTTTGGTACCAGGGTAGTGCTGTCCTACTAAAAAGTATTTGAATGCGTTCCTTTCTCTTTCATTTTTTGAAAGAGCTTAAGAAGATTGATATTAATTTTTCTTTTAGTGTTTGGAAGAATTCATCTTTGAAGATACCTGCTTCTGACTTTTTGTTGTTGTAAGATTTTTATTATGCATTCAATTTTCTTATTTGTTATTGATCTGTTTATGTTTTTTATTTCTTTTTTTAATTCAGTCCTGGTAAATTATATTTTTCTAGGAATTCATCTATTTCATCTAGATTGTTCAATTTGTTGAAATATAATAGTTTATAATAGTCTCATGATTTTTAAAATTTCTGTGTCATTGGTTCTAATATCTCTTCTTCCATTTCTGATTTTAATTATTCTAGTCTTCTCTCTTCTTCTCTTAGTCTACCTGAATATTTATCAATTTTGTTTTTTCTTTTCAAAAAACCAATTCTTCATTTAGTCTATTTTTTCTTTATTTTAATTATTTCTCCTCTAATCTTATTTCCTCACTTCTTCTAACTTTGGGCTTAGTTTGTTCTTCTTTTTCTAATTCCTTGAAGCATAATGTTAGGTTGTTCATTTGAGATCTTTCTTCTTTTTTAATTTAAACATTTATTACTGTAAGCTTCCCTCTTTGTACTGCTTTTGCTGCATACCATGAGTTTGTTATGTTGTGTTTTCATTTTCATTTGTCTGAGATATCTCTTGATTTCCCTTTTGATTTCTTTTGATCCAAAGATGGTACAAGAATATGTTGTTTTATTTCCACATATTTGTGATATTTTTTCACTTTCTCTTTGTTACCGATTCCTGATTTCATTACATTGTTGTGAGGAAAAAATACTTAGAATGACTTTAGTATCAAAAATTTTAAGTTTTGTGACTAATATGATCAGTCCTGGAAAATGTTCCATAAGTGTTTAAGAAAAAGGTGTATTCTGCTTTTGTTGAATAGGATGTTCTATATATGTCTTTCAGATCCATTGGCCAGCCTATAGTGCAGTTCAAGTTGTCTGATTCCATATGGATTTTCTGTGTGCATGATCTGGTATTAAGTGGGGTATTAAAACCTCTTACTATTACTGTATTGTTGTCTATTTCTCCTTCTGCTTTATATATTTAGGTGCTCTGATGTTGGGTAAATATATATTACAATTGTTCTATCTTCTTGTTGACTTGACACTTTGTCATTATTTAAAGACTTTTTTGCCTCATAACGTTTTTGACTTGAAGTATATTTTGTCTGATATACGTAACATCTGCTCTCTTTTGATTATCATTTTCTTTCCCTTCACTTTCAGCTTATCTGTGGCCTTATATCTAAAGTGGGTTTTTTGCAGACTGCATATAGTTGGATCTTTTTGTATATCCAATTTTCCACTCTATGTCTTTTGATTAGACTTTTTTTTAATTAATTTTATTTTATTATATTATGTTAATCACCATACAGTACATCCCCTGATTCTGATGTAAAGTTTGATGCTTCATTAGTTGCGTATAACACCCAGTGCACCATGCAATACGTGCCCTCCTTACTACCCATCACCAGTCTATCCCCTTCCCCCACCCCCTCCCCTCTGAAGTCCTCAGTTTGTTTCTCATAGTCCATAGTCTCTCATGTTTCATTCCCCCTTCTGATTACCCCCCTTTTCTTTATCCCTTTCTTCCCCTACCGATCATCCTAGTTCTTATGTTCCATAGATGAGAGAAATCATATGATAATTGTCTTTCTCTGCTTGACTTATTTCACTTAGCATTATCTCCTCCAGTGCCGTCCATGTTGCAGCAAATGTTGAGAATTCGTTCTTTCTGATAGCTGAGTAATATTCCATTGTATATATGGACCACAGCTTCTTAATCCAGTCATCTGTTGAAGGGCATCTCGGCTCCTTCCATGATTTGGCTATTGTGGACAATGCAGCTATGAACATTGGGGTGCATATGGCCCTTCTCTTTACTACGTCTGTATCTTTGGGGTAAACACCCAGTAGTGCAATGGCTGGGTCATAGGGTAGTTCAATTTTTAACTTTTTAAGGGACCTCCACACTGTTTTCCAGAGTGGCTGTACCAACTTGCATTCCCACCAACAATGTAGGAGGGATCCCCTTTCTCCACATCCTCTCCAACAATTGTTGTTTCTTGCCTTGTCTATCTTTGCCATTCTAACTGGCGTAAGGTGGTATCTCAGTGTGGTTTTGATTTGAATTTCCCTGATGGCTAATGATTTTGAACATTTTTTCATGTGTCTGTTAGCCATTTGTATGTCTTCATTGGAAAAGTGTCTGTTCATATCTTCTGCCCATTTTATGATTTGTTTATTTGTTTCTCGTGTATTGAGTTTGAGAAGTTCTTTGTAGATCTTGGATACCAGTCCTTTATCTGTGGTGTCCTTTGCAAATATATTCTCCCATTCCGTGGGCTGTCTCTTAGTTTTTTTGACTGTTTCCTTGGCTGTGCAGAAGCTCTTTATCCTGATAAAGTCCCATAAGTTCATTTTATCTTTTATTTCTCTTGCCTTTGGAGATGTGTCGTGAAAAAGGTTGCTCTGGCCGATGTCATAGAAGTTGTTGCCTATGTTCTCCTCTAGAATTTTGATGGATTCCTGTCTCACATTGAGGTCTTTCATCCATTTGGAGTTTATTTTTGTGTATGGTGTGAGAGAGTGGTCAAGTTTCATTCTTTTGCATGTAGCTGTCCAATTTTCCCAGCACCATTTATTGAAGAGACTGTCTTTTTTCCACCGGATGTTTTTTCCTGCTTTATCAAAGATTAGTTGCCCAAAGAGCCGAGGGTCCATTTCTGGGTTCTCTATTCTGTTCCATTGGTCGATGTGTCTGTTTTTGTGCCAGTACCATGCTGTCTTTGTGATCACAGCTTTGTAGTACAGCTCGAAATCCGGCATTGTGATGCCCCCAGCTTTGTTTTTCCTTTTCAACAGTTCCTTGGAGATTCGGGGCCTTTTCTGGTTCCATACAAATTTAAGGACTATTTGTTCCAGTTCTTTGAAAAATGTCCTCGGTATTTTGATCGGGATAGCATTGAAAGTGTAGATTGCTCTGGGTAGTATGGACATTTTAACTATGTTAATTCTTCCAATCCATGAGCATGGAATATTTTTCCATCTTTTTATGTCTTCCTCAATATCTTTCAAAAGTGATCTATAGTTTCTAGGATATAGGTCCTTTACGTCTCTGGTTAAGTTAATTCCAAGGTAACGTATGGTTTTTGGTGTTATTGTAAATGGGATGGATTCCCTAATTTCTCTTTCTTCAGTCTCGTTATTCGTGTATAGAAATGCAACTGATTTCTGGGCATTGATTTTGTATCCTGCCACCTTACTGAATTGTTCTATAACTTCTAATAGTTTGGGAGTGGATTCCTTTGGGTTTTCCATATAGAGTATCATGTCATCTGCAAAGAGAGACAGTTTGACTTCTTCTTTGCCGATTTGGATACCTTTGATCCCTTTTTGTCTTCTGATTGCTGTTGCAAGGACTTCTAGTACTATGTTGAATAATAGTGGCGAGAGTGGGCATCCTTGTCGTGTTCCTGATCTTAAGGGAAAGGCTTCCAGCTTTTCCCCATTGAGAATAATGCTTGCAGTAGGCTTTTCATAGATGGCTTTTATGAGATTGAGAAATGTACCCTCTATTCCTACACTCTGAAGGGTTTTAATCAGGAAAGGATGCTGTATTTTGTCAAATGCTTTTTCTGCATCAATTGAGAGGATCATATGGTTCTTGAGTCTTTTCTTGTTGATATGATGTATCACATTGATTGATTTGCGAGTGTTGAACCATGCTTGCATCCCAGGTATGAATCCCACTTGGTCATGATGGATAATCCTTTTAATGTACTGTTGGATTCTATTAGCAAGGATCTTGTTGAGGATTTTGGCATCCATATTCATTAGAGAAATCGGTCTGTAATTCTCCTTTTTGAGGGGGTCTTTGCCTGGTTTGGGGATCAAGGTAATATTAGCCTCATAGAATGAGTTTGGTAGCTTTCCTTCTGTTTCTATTTTTTGAAATAGCTTTAGGAGAATAGGTATTATTTCTTCTTTGAATGTTTGGTAGAATTCCCCAGGAAAACCGTCTGGGCCTGGAGTTTTATTATTTGGAAGGTTGTTTATCACTGACTCAATTTCTTCATAGTTAATTGGCCTATTTAAGAAATCTATTTCTTCCTGTTTCAGTCTTGGTAGTTTATAGGTTTCCAGGAAGGCCTCCATCTCTTCCAGATTGTTTAGTTTTTTGGCATATAGCTGTTGATAAAAGTTTCTAATAATCCTTGCAATTTCAATGGTGCTGGTCGTGACCTCTCCCTTTTCAGTCATTATTTTAATAATCTCAGTCCTTTCTCTTTGTTTTTGGACAAGTTTTGCCAGTGGTCTATCAATTTTATGGATTCCTCTCAAAGAACCAGCTTCTAGTCCTGTTGATCTGCTCTACTGTGGTCCTGGTCTCTAATTCATTGATTTCTGCTCTTTTAATCTATTACATTTAAAGTAATTCTAGGCAGGTAAGAACTTAATATTGCCATTTTATTAATTGTTTTGTCTATTTTGTAGTATATTTTTGTTCCCCTATTCCTCTTTTGCTTACCTCCTTTGTGATTTTTTTGTAACAATATAATTTCTTTTCTGTTTATTTTTTTCTGTATCTGTAATGTTTTCTTTTTCTTGTGGTTATCACGAGGCTTATATAAAACTTACTGTTACAACAGCGTATTTGAGCTGGTAACAACAACAATTGCATACAAAAACTCTACACTTTTACCCCCCACCCCCACAAACTTTGTTATTGATATCAGAATTTACTTGTTTTAATATTGCATGTCCAGTAACTGACTTCTGTGGTTATAGGTATTCTTAATACTTTTCTCTTTTAACTTTTATAGTAGGGTTAAAAGGGATTTACACACCACCCTTACAGGGTTACATTATTCTGTATTTGTTTATCTATTTATCTTTATTTGTGAGATTTATACTTTCATATGCCTTCATTTTGAAGTTTTGCCTCCTTTCAGATCAGCTTGAAGAACTCCCTTTAGCACTTATAATAAGGCAGGTCTAGTGTTATAAACTCCCTTAGTTTTTGTTTGCCTGGGAAAGTCTTTATCTCTTTTTTAATTTTAAAGGATAGTTTTACTGAATGTAATATTCCTGCTTGGCAGGTTTTTTGCTTTCTTTCAGTACTTTGAATATATCACCTCACTTTTTCCATGCCTACAATAATCAGGAGAGAATAATCAGAAAATCATGAAGAAACTATCCAGATTTAACAACAACTTTTCGCCAAAATGAATGAAAAGGACATGCACCAGAACACATCACAGTGAAATTTCAGTACATTAGGGAAAAAAGAAAAAAAAACACAAAACTCAAAACCTTCAAGAAAAAAGAAATCAAGTCACATTAAATATTCAGGAACCAAATGCCATCATATTTCTTAAATAAAATGCTGGAAGCTAGAAGAAAATGGGACAATGCAATCACATTTTGAGAAGAAATCATTACCAATTTAAAATGCATTGCATAAAAAAGTCTTAAAATCCATGTAAAAGTAGAATAAAGACATCATCAAACAGACAACATCTCAACAGATTTACTACTTATGCACCTTCTATTAAGAAGCTACTAGGGTATGTACTTCACTGAAACAAGGAGTAAACTCAGAGAATGAAAGTCATTGGATGTAGAAGAGAGAAAGACCCAGGGAATGCCTAGGTTGATGCTTTATCCAAATTTAGGAATGACTGCTATACACCAGTTACAGAGGGAAAGCAGCTCAGAGTGGAACAGTCAAATTAGTCTAGGCTTTCATCAAAATAAAATATACAGAATACTTGAGGCATCCGAGTGCCTTGCAAAGGGAATGAGATAATGGGCAGTGTGTGGCTTGAATGCATGGATGCATAGAAATGTAAGAAATGAAAACACACGATAATTATTAGTGATAGAGAAAACAAAAAGTTTTTTGGGAAAGCAGAATAATCATTAATTTAATAGCATTCTTACATGTTTTAATAATATAAACACTGAATATTAATCTGACCAAAATTAATACATAATTCTATCTGAGGGATAGAACAGGAAGATCATATTTGACTTGGCAGAGATGGGAGGAGGAAATAACTCAAAGACCATCTTTAACTGTGGAAAGCCTATAAAAAATGGCTAAAAAATAGTGAAATGAGAGTAATATTTCGAGATATGGTGATAGCAACAAAATAAATAAAAAGAAAGGAGGTTAAAGAAGGTAATAAAAAGAAATAAGAGGAGGAGGAGAAGAAGAGAAAGAAGAAAGAAGAAAAAGAGAAAAAAGGAAGAAAAAAGGGAAGGAAAAATATGAGGGTTTTGTATAGAAGGAAGATTTCATCCTACCAGATATCAGAACTTCTTTTAAGACTACAATAATTAAAAGAATATGGTAATTACATAGAAATAGAAAAATAAATCAATGGAACAGAATAGATTTAAATTTCTAAAAAATACTACACATATAAATAAATTGATACTTGATGGTGTGGCCTTGTAGATCAGTCAGAAAATGATGAACTCTAGAAAGTATGCCAGGGCATGGTTATCCATACAGTAATAAGAAAATTATACCTATCCTTCCAATGTACCTGAAAATCAATCACAGGTTGAATAAAGATCTTGAAAACAACTCATAAAAATCAGAAGAAAATAATGGTTATCTTTACAACTTTGGTGTAGGAAGAGCTTACACAAGACAGAAAAAATGCAAAACATGGAAAAAGATTGACAAATTTAACTATTTTAAAATTAGAAATGATCAAATGTCAAAAAACATTATAAAGAAAATTAATTGATAAATTATAGAATAGTCAAATACATTTGCAAAGTTTAAAAGAAATAATTAAAATCCAAAATATATAAAGATTTCCCAAAAATAAATAAGTAAGATACAAACAAGACCCGCAAATGGGCAAATCCACAGGTGAAAAAGCCCAATGGCCAATAAAACTAGGAAGAGAAATCCTCATTAATAATTGCGGAAGTACATGGGACACCTGGGTGGCTCAGTGGTTAAACATCTGCCTTTGGCTCAGGTCATGATCCCACCGTCCTGGAATTGAGCCCCACATTAGGCTCTCTGCTCAGCAGGGAACTTGCTTCACCTTCTCCCTCTCCTCCTGCTCCACTCTGCCTGCTTGTGCTCTCGCTCTCTCTCTCTGTCAAATAAATAAATAAATAAATAAATAAATAAATATAAATAAAAATCTTCAAAAAAATAATTGTGGAATAATAATTGTCAAAGCCCTTTTATTTAGGAATATTAAGATACAAGAACAATCAGAAATATAGTTGCATCTGGGAAGCAAGATTCAGGTATTTGAAAAGGTAGACAGAAGACTGTTATTTGAATGATAAACTCTGAAGGACTGTCTGAGTTATAAACACTATATGTATATTATTTCAATAAAAATAAAATTTAACTTTAAAAAAGAAAATTAAGAATCCACTTCATACAGAACAGAGTCTGTAACTGAAGGTGAAACTACACCTAATACTGACCTATAGATGCTTATAGGCATGATTTGAGTGCCCTTCTTTCTGACATGCTTGTATTAATATTATCCACAGTTGTCCAGAAAACTAGTATTTTATCTGTCAAATGAACTCAACTATAAAATTCTAAAACATCAAAATAAATTTTTTAAAAAGCACTATCATCCTTACTACCTGGGAAATCAAAACCAAACAGTAAGTATGATGTGGAAAAAAATGAAATCCATAACTGTGACTGCTCATGTTACCAGCCATTTGTGGAAAAGCAAAAAATAGAGATGCAAGAGATGATTAGGTAATCTCGTTTCCTACAGTATGTATTCTCTAGCGGTTTACATAGCCAGTCTTGTTTTGAATGAAAAAGAGTCATTCAGCTCCACTACCCAGGGAAATTTATCCTGTATTAGCAACACAGCACCTGCAGTGATACCATCATACAGATGTGCCAGATGGACTGAGAAACAGGAACAACTCTGTGGGAGAAAAAAAGAGAGATGGGGAAACAAGTTTGTGAAAAACTAACCACTGACACTAGCACACCATGTAAATTCCCAGGATTAAAAAAACCAAACAAACAGAATTTGTAGAGAAAATATTTTTCCTATTCTAAATTTTGTACCATTTCACCTACACTGAAGGTAGTCACAGAACAATGCAGAGTTAAGGAAAAGTCGGCACGACCCCTAAATTCAAAATAATTTATTAGAGATGTAGAGAAAGATGAGAAAATGATCCATACTTCAATAATAACAGAAAATATTTTGTCCTATTATCTATTAAATATATTTAATATTTAAATATAGTGAGGTCCAATGCAAAACAATCTGTCCTAAATTATTTTTGCCGAATTCCTCTTCTCTCCCAGAATGATCATTCACTTTCTTATGTTCTTTTAGAGCAAAGACATAATGAATGATGAACTCTGCTTTTTTGCTTTTCTTTCACCAACTTGAGACCTTCATGCAGTTTTAGTTTTATTTATTGGATACTGTGCTTGCTCAGACAATACACATAAAAATGAGATGACAGTAGAGACTACTATCTTATTACTAATAGCTAACATTTAAAAATATTTATGTTCTAAGCATTAAACTTAAATTACCTCTTTTAATTCTCACAATGTATGGCATAACTACTCGGTCCTTCAGTTTTCTAATCTATAATAAATGAGAATGACAGCAGTTAGACAATAGTTCTAATTCAAGTAATTATGAAAATAAATTAGTCAGTATATATAATAGCACATATAACCTATTATTATTATAGGTGATAAAATCCAGATCCATGGCTTTAAATGCCATCCATATGCTCGAGTTCCAAATCTAGGTCACTAGTCCTTATCTCTCCACAGAACTTCAAATTCATATTTCCAAATGACTGATTTCATCTTCACATGGATGTCTAGTAGCCGTGTCAACATTAACATAGCCAATGGGACTCTTGATTTCTTCCCTTCCCCAGAAAAGCCAGCTCTTCAGCCTGTGGACCCAGGAAATGACAGCAAATGAGAGTCCAGACATAACAAATTACACAGCCAAGTGCCCTACGTTCAAATCCATCACTTCACTAGTTGTGTGACCTTGGGCAAACTATTTACTGTCTTGGTATCCTAGCACTCTCATCTGTAAGACAGGATATAATGATAGTAAGTTCCTAGAGTTGTGATGGGGCTTCAATGAGTTAGTATACTTACAAATGCTTAGAACCATGCCTGCAACACACAGTAGTCACTCTATGAATATATACTATTATCATGATAATATGAACCATTATCATATTTTTCTTAATTACTTAGATCAAATAGCTAGGAGTTATTTTTTTTTTATTTTCTCCTTTACCCCTCACACTGAATCCATCAGTAAATCTTTTTTGGCATTGTTCCAAAACATATCTCAAATCCAGTGACATATGCACTACTACCATGTTCCCATACTGGGATCAGCCACTAATACTTCATGCTTGACTGTCACAATGGTCTCCCAAGCAATCGTTCTGCTTCCACTCTTTGTCTGTCCCCAGCTCACAATCCATCTCTAAACCATAATGGCTAACCATTTCAAATGGAAGGCAGACCAAATCACCCTCCCAGTCAAACTTTCCAGTACAATACTCTCCTCACATTTAGAATGGAATCCAAACTCTTCATTAGTGGAATGTCTGAGGACAGACAACACAGAGTGAGATCACCACAGTGTGACCTGAGACAAGCTATTATAACATTCTGTGCTTTGGTTTCTTCATCTACAATATGAGGATAATGTTAGTATTCAGCTCATAGGCTGTAATGAAGATGAAAAGAGTTCATAGATGAAAAATGTTTACCCTAGTGCCTGATACACAGTGCACAAGGTATGTATGATTGATGTGTATATTCAAATTTTGCTCTTCCTCCTCTTCCCCTCATCTCTTACACTCCAGCCACTACTGCTTTTCGTCTGTTCTTTGCTGCCTTCTGACTTTAAAAGAGCTCTCCTTTCCACCCAGAAGGTTCTTTTACCAGATCCTCCGGTACCTGGCTTTTTGTCTAAAGACACTTAAATGTGTCCACAAAAACTCCTTCCCTGACTAATAAATCACTGAATCTAAAGTAGACACTGTGACTTCCTGTAACATAATCTGATTTTATTCTCTGGATAATACTTCTCAGTATCTAATTTTATATATAACTTTTTTTGAAAGAGAGAGAGGGTGCACGAGTTGGGGGAGAGAGACAGAGGGAGAGGGGCAAAGGAAAAGGGAGAGAGAATCCCAAGCAGGCTCCACACCCAGCATGGAGCCCAATGTAGGGCTCGATCTCATGACCCTGAGATCATGACCTGAGCCAAAATCAAGAGTTGGATGGTTGACTGACTGAGCCATCCAGGTGCCCCTTTATACATAGCTTTTCATTTATTTGTTTACTAATTTTCTCCCCTGCATACACATAAACACACACGACAGAGAGCAGAGATGGAAAGAGAAACCCAAACTCCATGAAAGCCAAGATTCTGCTAATCTTATTTCCTGCTGTATCTTCAAAGTCTAGATTGGTCCCTGTTCTATATGGAGTACTTGATCAATATTTATATTTTTCTGATAGAACACTTTATTTAAGGACATTTTTAGATACTAACATCAGCTAAGACTAATAACATTGGTTCTGATGTTTGAAAAGTTAAGATAGCAGTAACAGGGAATTTAATAAATATATGGATGGTAGGTATTCCTATTTTGTGTGTATCTAGGGTGAATATATCATAATAGTATAAATGCTAAGTATGCATAATTTTTCTATTTAGGTGCTTTTAGCATAAGATTTCATTTAATCCAAGAGTTGTATAAAGACTCTCACTTAAACATAATGTCAATAGACAAATCAATAAATATGTAGCATATTGCATTTGCATATCATATCATATGTACATTTCTTGACAAAATCTGGGTTTGCTGAGTAATCTCCAGAATGGCTGACAAGCAAGGGGAATTTGTTAGTATTTAGTGAGGCTGGATTCAGTTGCAAATTGTTTTCTCTCCTTGCAGATGTGAATTAGTTGAGGTGTGAAGTCATCATCATACTTTGGCACATTACTGAGGTGCTTGGATGGAGGATTTCTAAAAAAAATAAGCAAAGAATTAAACTGTGGGAGAGCTTGCAGTACAGCTGGAAATAGCAGTCTCTGATGAGTGAACTGAGCCAACAACCAAAATTAAATAATGCTCTGAAAAGTGATCCTGCCTCAAGCACTCCATTGCACTGTTTCTCTGACATCCCCTCGCTAAGGTCAGCAGCCAGGACAAATTTAAGTCTTACAAATACTGCCCTTCAAAGACTGACATGGAGCCAGATTTAAAACCAGACGCCTACTTGGAAAGGAACTTAAGAGGCAGCCTAAAACACGTTGCAGGAGAATATTATTTATTTGATCATGTATTAACTGAAACATCAACCACTGCATTCTCAAAACTATTGAGTAATCAGGAGTGGTGCTATGAATGTACACTGCAGTAATTAAGTGAAGTGCTGTGTGTTCATGCAAGATGAATGACTATGTTGCAAATATCTCAAGAAGGCATGTAGAAACCGTGACTTAATAAACTACTACCCCAAAATAGTTTTGTGTATTAATGCTTTGTACATTTTATAGAGACATTAATGCTTTATAAATCTAAAAATGGGCCCATACATTTCATAAAGGAGTCATTTTCTTTCTGCATCCAAGCACCCTTAATAGAATGTCTCAGTTCTTGCTAACTTTATCTGGAAACAATCAACCAAATGGTATGGGGTGCAAAGAAGCTCCCTCACCAAAGCAAGAGTCATGCACAGTTCACGATCCCTAGCATCAAAAGTAGTGAACACAGAAAATGCAACACATGTGACAGTTTTTAAAGAATATTACAAACAAGAAGGGTTCTTATCACTTTTAGTTATATACATGGTAAAAGTGTGAGCAATTCTGTGTTTTATTGAGGCAGGAAAAACCCTCTTGGTACTAGCGTAGTTTTGTAATTTGGTGAATTTTTGAGCTATAAAACTTGTGCTGATGACAAGAGAGAATACTGCCTTTTCACTGAAACTCATTTTTTCATTTCTAGTAATCAAAGATGTATTCTTTTTTTAAAATATTTTATTTATTTATTTGACAGAGATAGAGACAGACAGCGAGAGAGGGAAAACAAGCAGGGGGAGTGGGAGAGGAAGAAGCAGGCTCATAGCGGAGGAGCCTGATGTGGGGCTTGATCCCATAACGCCGGGATCACGCCCTGAGCCGGAGGCAGACGCTTAACTGCTGTGCCACCCAGGCGCCCCCCAAAATGTATTCTTGTTTTACTGAAATACCACCACGGTTTTCCCGGAACTGTTCTCAACATCTTCCCCTATAATGTGGGCCAGACTGATTAATCTACAGTATCCTTCCTCTCAGTAAGGAAAAAGTAGTTATAATTTTCCCGCTGAATTCTGGCCAGGGTGGGGTGTGGGACAGTCCATGAAAGTATTTACTGGTGAGTATTTGTGCTCCAGTATGTTTTTAAGCATTAAGAACTATAACTAGGCAGTGGGTTGTATGGACTCTATGCCAAGGTTATATTCATGGTCACAGACTTGACTAGGACCAGATATTTGTATTCTCTGAAATGTAAATTTTATTTTATCAGGTACAGCATAACTTTGAATCAAAAAATAAAAGGACAATAATTGGCAAAATGAAGTAAGTGACAAAATTAAAAGTTCTCAATAAGGCTCTGTAATCATAATAATGTACCAGAAACATTAAAATGTGTTTCCAAATGTAAAAATTGGTGTGGAAGCAAGAGTTGACATTGTGGAACATTCCTTAAATCTCTAATACTTTTAAGTTATTGAATTTTGACTAGAAGTTTAAATATAGTAAAAACCTAAAAATTCATTAAATAATGTATTTCCAATGATTTTCACATATTATTTGGAATTACTATAAGTTTGAAGCTTATTAAAAACAAATAGTACTTATATTGTCTATAAAAATGTACAGTCTTTTTCTGAAATGAAAAATTCACAATAATTCTTTGTCACAGAATTCACTTCTGAGCTGAAAGCACTGGGCAGAATGACTGATTAAAATAAGCAAAGATATTGGTGAAATAAAGTGTGAGTAACCAAGTGTGTTCCTGTTGTCCAGAAACACCTGCAAATGTTCTAAAGTATGTTGGTCTTAGTTCTCAGATGCTGTTTTTTTCCTCTTTCTGAATTAAGAATTCCTATGACCTGGTTAAACAAATACTCAGTGGAAGGATAGCCTATATTTCATGATGAAACACAGAGGAAAATAATATGCACCTTGTCTTTCTATGACTAATGCAAAAATCTAATCATTCACTCCATCCCATGGCCCACACTGGGTTTAAACAGCTAGAGCCTGTCTGCCAGGTAAAAAGACTTAATGTCCCTCTTGAGAAGAAATTAACTGCTAAAACAGACTGAGGTGAAATGGAGTTTTGTCTTCTGTCCTCAATACAGTCATTTTTCTCTTTTAATCTTGTTCTTCCGTTCAAGCAGAATGAAAACTTCAATCTTTTCCTTGAGCAAATTTCACTTCCGAGGCTCAAATTCTGGGACCCTGTTTAACTGCAGAGGTGAGTTACCTTTTAGCAACTCTAAAATCAGTCACGTCCACCACTCAAGAGCAGGAAAAGAATGAAGTGGTATTCTGCTTTCTCAGCCACACATTCCTCCTCTGGGAACCTTGGGCCTTTTTCCTTATCAGCACAACCTTGCTGGATTAGTTAATATTGCAAAATTAACATAACCTAGACAATGCAATGGTAGCAAAAAAAAAAAAAAAAAAAAAAACAGACTAAGGTGTGTGACTCAGGCTTCCCCAGCCAGCATGGCTATGGGGCTATGGTTTTTTATCCTGGGATATCAGGAAGGAGAATGGGAAGGGGAATGTAGTCCTACTGTAGCCTACAGCCAATTGCCCATAAAGAATTCTTCTGACAAGATGACTTATCTTTTACAAAATGATAATTGGGTTCTACAAAATAGAAATGTATATTTACTAAACAGGAATGTAAAAGGAAACTTGATGTATTAGTAAGAAACAGAACCAGTAGGATAGATGATAGATGATTGATAGATGATAGATAGATAGCTAGATGATAGATAGATAGATGATAGATAGATAGATAGATAGATAGATAGATAGATAGATAGATGATAGATAGATAGATAGATATAAAGAGATTTATTATAAGAAATTGGCTTACACAATCATTGAGGCTGACAAGTCCAGTGATCTGCAGAGTGAGTCAGCAAGTTGGAGAGGCAGGAGAACCAATAGTATAGTTCCAGTCGAAGGCTGGTGGGCTTGAGAACCTAGGAAGAATCAATGTCCAGTTTGAAGGTCATGAGGCAGGATGAATTCTCTTAGGGGATGGTCAGCCTTTTTGTTCTATTCAGGCCTTCAGCTGAGTGGATGAGGTCCATTCACATTATGGAAGGCAATCTGATTTATGCAGTCTATTAGAATGTTAATCTTGTCCAAAAACACCCTCACAGAAACACCTAGAATAGTATTTGATTGATAATCTGGACACCCCTTGGTCCAGTCAAGTTGAGACATAAAATTAACCATCACAACTGAGGTGTTAGTTCATCTGATGTGCAGGCCACACCTCAGCATTGTTAACCTGACTTCAAGTTTATACATAGTCCACTCTTGGCTCCTATTCACAATAAATATATAGAATGTTTAGATGCTTCTTTTCTTTGTTCTTCTTTAACTTGGTGTCAGATCAAACCACTTCTATTCCATAGACTTAGATATAATCTAAAAGTGTAAAGATCCAGATATGACATTGATTTATTTCATTTCTTTATAAATATCTCCTTTTCTGTTCCTCTTCACCCTTTTGTTTTAATAAATGCTCAGGCAAATTCTCTAAATGCCTAATAAACTTTCATTATACATTATCAATAAACCTACAATCTGTGAAATCTGTAATTGGTATTTCTTGATGTAGTTTCTTAAGAAATGAAGTCACCTGATCTTTGACAAAGAAGCAAAGAAAATTCAATAGAGACAGTATTCTTTTCAATAAATGGTGCTACAACAATTGTGGGGGAAAAATGAATCCAGATACAGATCTTACACCTTTCAGAAAAATTAACTGAACGTAGAAAATAGTGCTGAAAGACCATGAAAACCAGCAAAAGTTTTAGAAAAAAATAATAGGAGAAAATCTATATGACCTTGGGTTTGGCAATGAGTTTACTGATACAACACCAGAAGTATGATCCATAAAAGAAAAAAAATGATAAGTTGGTCTGTATTAAAATAAAAAACTTTTGCTCTGCAAAAGATATTGTTAAGAAACTAGAAAGACAAGTCATACACTAGGAGAAAATATTTACAAAACATGTATCTGAAGCCAGATTGTTCTCTACGAGAGTTGGAGTTTCTAAGTAAGCTAGGAAAGGAGGTGGCTTTGATCCATGTAGTATTGGAGCAGAGTTAGAAACATCAGTATGAACTCATTTAGCTTAATATAGTTACACAAATAAATATTACAAATATGTATATATAAGCAGGTTAATGAATATCATACTTTCCCTTCCTCTATAAGCTCAGTGGGCCTAAAAACACTAACACGTAATAGCAATGGGTACATCAAGCACCCAGATCTTGGTTTCTAACACCATTGTCCAGTAAAAGGAACCAGGGATATGTGGAGAAATTGCTGGTTCTAGGACTGAGGCTGGAAACCTAATATGAACATCTTGAAGTGCTAGAAAGTAAAATGTTTTTAAAAAAATAATGGGAGAATGTCAAAGGAGCATAGTAGTCAATCTAAAATTCACAATTATCAAAGTCGGTACAATTTGAGCAACAAATAAGTCAAGTAATATTGGAGTATACCTTACAGCATAAAATGGTATCTTTGAGTCCATACTGATATAAATATATGATTGAATAAATGAGGGAGAAGAAACATACCTCTCATGCAGAAGAATTTCAAATAATTTATGTGGATATTCTGCTCTTGAGGAGGTAGAGGATAACTCCTGAAGTATGAGCTGCATCGAGTGACTTCCTTCCAAAGAGTACAGTACAAATAGGGGGCAGGGGGCCGGGTAGGGGAGGAAGAGGAACTTTGCCTTGGAGAAACCTGACAAGCACTACGTCAGCCAAGTGATTAAGGTCAACATCAACTAGAATTAGATAGTAAGTCCTTGATATGATGTGATGAAAATGGCACTTCTGTGATCTTCCTCCCAAAAACCTGTAACTGTAGTCTAACCGTGAGCAAAATAGCAGACAAACCTCACTTGAGGAACATTCTCCAAAATACCTGATCAGGATACCTCAAAGTCACCAATTGTTAAGGAAGGTCTGAGAAACTGTCACAAACAAGAGAAACCTAAGGAAATATAATGACTAAATGTAATGCGGTATCCTGGATGAGATCCTGGAACAGAAAAAGAACATTAGATAAAAGTCGAAGAAATCTGTATAAAGTATGGTCTTTAGATAATAATAATAATGTATCAATATTGATTCATTAATCATAACAAATGTACCAAACTAATGTAAGATGTTATTAATAGAAGAAGCTTGGGTATGAGAACTCTGTTCTATCCTTACAACTTTTCTGCAAATCTAAAACAGTTCTTTAAAAAAAGATAAATGTGTCATCTAGTTATATATGACCGCTAAATTCCATTCCAAGAATTCCATTATAAAGACAAATATCCAAAATTCCATTTTGAAATTTATTTTATAAATATCATTATACTCAAAATAAATTTATATTATTTATTTTAAGGAGTCAATCACACTGATTAATTAATTCACCTTTCTCTCAATTTCTTTTAGAAGATTAAAAAATAATTTCCAGTGAAACTTTGAAAGTTCCAAGTATCTCAGGGATTACCCTGCCTCCTATAAATTGAAGAGGCTACTTCAGACCAGCCATACACAACAATGGATTTTTTTTTATGGTCCTGGCTGAATTCATTTCCCAGGTTCTAATGCTTTTTAGTAGTATGTTTCACAAATGCAAATGCCAAAAAAAAACATAAAATGGAATAAAATAAAATATCAGAAACCTAAGTAAATCTTTGAATGTACTAAATAAATCTGTTGACATCAGGGCAAGACCATATCTCAAATAGGCAAGTAGATGATACCTATTTCACTTTTGTTTAACCTCTAGAGAAAACATTCGGATTGTCTTTCACATATTTAATAATCCCTTTGTCAGGGTCCCTTTTTAAGCATGAATTCAATCTTTTATGCTGCTGCTTAATACCATTTCTTCCTATTATTTTTTCAAGTAAAGATAGAAAACAGTATTGGCCATTTCCTGCACAGCAGTCATGCATGTGTATATAAAGATTATCATTAAATAACCATTCTCTTCAGGTTAAATGAGTACAGTTCCTTTAATCTTTTCAATTCAAAGCCAATCCTTTTGTCTTCTTGTGGTCGGTTATTATCAGAACACTTTTCTAATTTGTTCGTCTTGTCTTTAGTCCAGCACCAAAGAATTAAACTTGACATTCAAGGCAATATATTAAAAAACCCCTGTGTGATCTTGGAGGAAAAATAGCCTATGAAAAGAATAAGGTTACCTCATTTTATCATTAAAAATGAATTTTACTGACAACATTTCCCATTAGTATTTTGACCTTCCTTTTGTGCATTTGGATACAAAAAGGAATGTAAAATCTGATAGAATATAACTTTTTAAAGAACATGCCCTCCATGTAAATATTAAAATATAGGCTATTTGTTGGGAGACCCGTGCAATGGATTGGTTAGCAAATTTATTCTAATATAAAGTAGTAATGGAAGAAAATACTTGATATTTTGCCATCCCTGGCAGCTCTCATTTCAGGCAGCAAGATTCCTTGAACTGTGAAAAGGCTTTCCTGCTGCTCACAGTATCTGTAGCCACATAGCTTTTGGAACAATTTACTGCTTTTGTCAAACAGACCTAAAGAGACATGACATTGTTCTCTAGGCTCTGCAGGAGATCCTCTCCCATATGGAGACTTGGTCATTTGGGCCTATATGAATAGGATTAAGTCATCGCTTTCACAAACACAATGAGTTACTTATGTGATCACAAAGGAAAATATATGTAAAGCACTTAGCACAGGCCTGCCATCTACTAAGGACTCAGAAAAACAGCTAGCTCTTTTTAAAAAAGGAATTTGCAAATTACAAATTTAAGGCCTTATAACCATGGTAGAAAGGTTTTTGGGTTGTTTTTTTTTTCCATGTTGTAAATGAGAATTTTTTTTCTGATAATTTCTCTGTTTGCTTGGTTATTTGGAATTTATCTTAAATAAACAAGACTCATGTCCTCAGAGATTTATCAGAAGTGAAGTTGACACTCTCAATCTCAGCTCTAAATGGTCCCATCCCCTTAACCAGTTTGTAAAACCAAATTCTAACCTGATGGTTAAGGTAGTAAGTGCTCTGACTTTTGACTATACTTTTCCCTTTCTTCAGAAGGTCTTCTTAGTTCCCTGAAACTCCTACCTGAAAGCTACTTGCCAAGGGCCCTGGCTTCACTCTTCTGTTCTAGTGTCCATTTTCTCTTTTCCCTGTCTCACAAGCCATGGAATAGCGCCTCCTTTTCTCTCATTCACAGAATCTGAGCAACCTCACCCTTCACACTTACCATGGTCCCACCTAGTCCACCATATGCTAGGATACTGACATACCACCAATTCCAGTGCAGCCACTATTGTGATTATGTGTGTGATTATTAATAACAGAGAAATAACTATGGTTATATGGGTATAATACTGTGTGTCCATGAGGGTGCCAAACACACAGACTGAGGCTACTTATCATCCTCCTCTTGGGCTTTCTTAGGAAGCCCCTGAAGACATGACCCATACCTTTTAAATACTCAGTGGATCCTCATATAATATAGCATTGCATCATCTCCAAGGATGATAATTATTGGGCTAGAGTTTTCAAGACTACCATAAGGGTAGTCAAGAGTAGACAAGACATCTAACAGTGCTGGGGATTGGGAAAAAATTTCTTGAGAAAAAGCAGTACCCTAAGTCTCTGTTAATCAAGATTGCTCTGTAAACAATGTGAAGTTGAACCAATGACTTCAGATCAACAAAATACTTCTGGCTAACTTACCCAGGTAATTGACATACATTTGGCATTTGTCGCATGAGACTCCTGGACAACAAAACTTTTTGTAAGGACTTATCAAAGAATTTCCTCTTTAGGGATTTTCCTTTTCAAGAATAATTACGTTTTTCTTTTTTAAACTTAATCTCCCCCAACTTTTTCCTCATGCTTGGACATACTCAAACCAAGATGCACAAGCCCACACCTGTTGCTAAGTAACAATTCTGCTTTGAGAATATTTTTAAAAAATATATTCATACTTTTAAAAAATAAATTCAGTTTCACCTTTGGATTTTCAGTGTATTTGAATCTTCCTAATGGAAAGGATATATCACAAATATGGCTTATTTACCTGGTTCTCAATAAGACAGCCCATTGGGGGAGTTATTTTTTAAAAAGAACAAAATAACTATAGCACCAGAAGCCCAAATATCTGTTTCAGGACTAGAATGTAGCTTTAATCTGATACCTTGAGAAGGCTTGTCAGTGAAAAGAAACCCGGTATGACATCTTGGTCACATCCTCTATCAGGAGCCATGTTCAGAACTGTGGTGTGCATAGCAGGAATCCTCCTTTAGGAATGCATGCAACTTCTGCTCAAACCAATCCATTAGGGAAAAAAAAAATGGTATCTAGGGAGTGCTACCCTGATTCAGACTTTCATCTTTTTACAAAAAGATTGCATTTCTAAAACTGGCTAAGGAGGCATCTAAAGCACATATCTTCTGCTTCTCAGCCTGTCACAGAGGGTCATCTGACTCAAGAAAGGAAGCGTTTCCATTTTATAAATAGAAAGGGCATTACAAACATATTTTGCCTAAAGAAAAATATTAATGAGATAAATAAACACAAATTTTGGGAAAGTGTCAGCCAAAATATGTTCATCACTGTCAGTTTGAGTCAATCACGCAGCATTCTGAAGTTCAGAACAGCTGGAGGCCATTGCTAAATTGGGATTATAAAAGAAGTCTTCATGCTCAAGGAGGAAGCACAATGAATTTCTCCCTACTCTGTATAAAAGAAAGACTGAAGATTACCTGGAGGAAAGCCTCTTTATTGGTGTTTTATTTTAGTAACACTTACCTCCCCCTCCCTGTCTTGGCATCACTGCATCCAGAAGTAACTGCTCTACTCCATCTGAGGCTGGAAATACAACGGTTACTTTGTCTGGAGCCAAACTGCCTGAGTTTGAGCCTTGGATGCCCCAAGTGATTCCACAGCAGTTAGCAAATCATTAACTTTCCCTGAGCCTCAATATCATCATCTATAAAATGCAGATAATAATAAAAACCTCAGCAATTTTGTAAAGGTCAAAAGAAATAGTAAAGTTTAAAGTTTTCAGGTGACTATTCAGCATACAGATGAATAAATATTAGCTATTAACAATAGAAATGCCCACAGCATTTTCTCTGAGCCTCTTTCATAGAACAGGGCACTCACAACACTGGATTACAGCCCTTTTGTGTGTGTATTTTACCATCCCAAAATATTGGGAGGAGCTGTGTGGAAAGCATCTTTAAATTCATTCAGCATGGTGCCTACAACTACACTCTTTGTGAATCAAATGTAAAACTATTTCCTTCTTTGTTGTATAAGGTCTTCATATCAAATGTATCACAAATCCCTGAAAACATTTTCATTTTGCTTAATGAAGGCTATATTCTTTCAACCCAATTATTAATCACCTATCACTCTACATTAAAATTTACCACTATTTCATTTTAAAATTATTATAATTTAAATTATAGACCAACATGAAATACTTCTGCTTTATAATTACTAAAATTGGGAATGTGAATTCTGTTCTGTCCAGAATGAGGGCAATGTAGAGCAAGGTAGCTCAGGTTGAAATCCCACAAGAACTTGGCAACCAACATTGGAAAGTACGTAAGTTTTCTGGAGGTAATTCTCATTTATCCCCAATGCTAAGGCAGCCTCATCAACTATGGCAAATATTTAGTGAATACCTGCAGTTCCCTGCAGAACCTTCCATATGTTTACTAAATACATGATTTATAATAAATGTATTAACCTTCATATCTAAATTGATAATTTCTTTGACTATTTAGGAACATAGTGGTTTCTTGACCAATATATTCAACATATTTAAGAGTCTAACACAGACCATTTTTTTGCTCACATGAACAAAGGACAGCAATGGGATTAGATTCTCTTTCTCTTCAATGCCTGAATACATGTATTCCCTGATGACACAAGGAGGTTTGGACCAGAAAAGACTTCTTCGATTGTGCTCTGTATATCTTTTCCCAGAGGGTATCAAAACAGCAAGTGAAATCCCACACAACTCAGGAAACAGAATAATCTTTACTCATACTATAAATATGAAGAGGGATAAAATCTTTGGGGGATAAAATTTTGCTTTGAATTTAAAGTTAACTAAGCAGCATAATACCGTGCCCTTGAATGAATAAGATTTGGTGACAATGTCAATTAGATTAGATTTTTTTAATTATTATAATCTCAGCGTATACTATAATTATATAAGTAATTGTGACAATTCCACCAATTTATTCCAAAGCTTCAGTTAGTACCTTAGACCACTAAATGTTATTTTTAACCTAGTTTAAAATTCATGTGGATAAAAGGGGGAAATGGCAAGTATTTTTTTTCCTCTTGGTTTTATTCATTCTTCTCCTCAGAGTTCTCCCACATCTATTTTAAAGCTCAGTTGATAAACAATATTTTCTTCCTAGAAACTTGGCGCTTTGTACATAAAACAACCACAATACTATTATTATCTATTCTTTCAGATAAAATGGGAAAATATGCAAAACACACAGACACACCCAAAAAGAGACCCACACAGATACACACATGCCCACACACACAGAATCACCAGTCAAGGGAACAGTGTTGGCCATGACCTAAAGTAGAACGTGAGTTACTGCAATTTACTGAAATGAAGTCAGCCCAGGGTCGACACAGACCCAGCCAAGACCTGTTGACAGAGGCTTTAAAGAAGCCCTACTAGATGCATTTCAAATTATTCTCTAGCCCCAGGAAAGGAGCATTTAAAGATCTGTTGGGTTTAAAAGGCATTTTCCTGATGATTTAACCTTTGCTGGGCAAGAGCATTTATGACTTTGGCCTTTAAAACTGCAAGTCAGAAGTGATAGTTTTCCAGGTTTCTTTCTTTCTTTCTTTCTTTCTTTCTTTCTTTCTTTCTTTCTTTCTTTCTTTCAGATTTTGGCAAATACCTTCCAGGTTTTTATTTTTTATTTTTTTATTTTTTTAACAATAATTTTTTATTATGTTATGTTAGTCACCTGGGTGTTACACGCAAATAATGAATCATGGACACTACATCAAAAACTAAGGATATACTGTATGTTCCAGGTTTCTAAACTGCTTAACCAACCATCCAAAACTAGGTGGCTTAAAACAACAATCATCATATACTATTTCTCAATTTCTGGAAGTCAGAACTTTGGGAGTGACTTGGCTGTTCAATTCTGACTCAGGTGCCCTCATGACAATCTAGTCAGGTAGGGGCTGGGGCTGAGAAATCACCAGGATTCTTCTCTCATCTGTGTGGTGCCAGGGCTGGAAACACTCAAACACTAGAGACTAGGCAGCTGGGTTCCTCAAATGTGTCCTTCTATTTCTGTGTGTCTCTCTGTGGGGTCTCTCTCCAGCATGGCATTTTCAAGGGAGCAAAACTTCTTACATATTAGCTCAGGGATTCCACGGTACGTGGAAGAGAGCAGGAGAGCAGTGGCCCAGAGGTCACCCAGCATCACTTCCACAATGTTCTAATCATTAGAAGCCAGTCACTAGTTTAGCCCTCATTAGGAGAGAGGAATTACGTTCCCTCTTCTTAAAGGTGTTCAAAGAATATCCAGATTTTAAAACCATTTCAG
The DNA here is from genome assembly GCF_002007445.2 of Ailuropoda melanoleuca. Classification (NCBI taxonomy): domain Eukaryota; kingdom Metazoa; phylum Chordata; class Mammalia; order Carnivora; family Ursidae; genus Ailuropoda; species Ailuropoda melanoleuca. Next base: position 31,891,262 of record NC_048232.1, on the reverse strand, counting down.
TGGTTATGCCTAATAATTACTCGTCTTCAGAGTATTGGATGGGTTTTACCCAATTGAATAGCAAGCATAGACTTTTCTTCCTTAAAAAATTTTAAGCTTAAACATATTTCTTCATTTTTTATTATATGCTGAAATAATTCTTAAGCAAATCCTTTGCAAAATGAGTAGAGCTATAAACAAATAGAACAAATAAAATAAACACACAAATATCTGAATCAAATTTTTATAAAGATGTCAGAGTGATGGCATAGAAAGTAATATCAGCTTTCCTGTGCCACTTTTTTGCTTTTCCTCTGAACACCATTTTTTTGCTATTCCTCTGTATAATATCTCTCAGAAAAGATAAAGGTTGGTGCTTTAAGTAAGTAATATTCACAATTTTAAACATGGGTAGGAATGATGGTTGTGGAAAATAAACATCCTTTTACCTTTTCTTACAAAATCATCACCTCCAAATCACTGAGACTGAAAAGTTTGACTTTTAAAATAGTTCTAGTTGTAAGCGGATGGAAACTAGAGTAATTATTAACCAAACTCAATAAGTAATAATTAATTTTTGCCTTCTTGTTTGTGCCTCATGAAATATTTTTGCAATCAACTGATATGCCATCACCTGGGTTAACACTAAGATGTTTGTTTAGTATTCGACAGGTGTTAACACTGACTAAGAATCAGAGCCTTTTAATTAGCAAAACTCATTTTGTGGAGAGCAAGTTAGGCTTTTATCAATTAAAAAAAAAAACATTTTGAATAATAATGAAAACTTAGCCCAGAACTTGAGTGTTGCCATAGAGGTGACAATAGGAAAAAAATCACTAAACCCAAAAAACAGAAACATAAGCCAATGTTTATACCCCTTCCACAATTTTCCCACAAAGAATTCTAGTGGATTTCCTGCAGGGAAGTTAAATGTTAGAACTCTAAATAGAGTAGCAAAAACAGATAGGAAATATGGAAACTAAGATCAGCCCAAGATTAAAAGGAGTTTGTAAAAAGCAAAATGCACATGCTGAGATTTTTTTTTAATTTTATTTTCAAGGTTGAACTTGCCATATTGATGTACAATCAATGTACTGATCTATTTTTTTCAGATTATCTCTGTATTTTTCCATAATAAAACTTGATGAAGAAATTAAAGAGAGAGAAATTCTCAGTTCTAAATATGCCTGATATTTGCCAATACTTGCCACACAAAAATAACCAAAATAATTTAAGAACTAAAGAAAGATATTTTTCACGGGGACAAGTGTCTTTGTCTACCAACTATAATATATAAAATAAGTGTCTATTCTTGTGCAGAATGTCAAGGCTGAGGTCAGAAACCCCAGGTAAGAACTGTTTAGTAAAGGCTTTTGCCTTTGAAATAAGTACAAGAGAGAAATTATAAAGTTGAATTGCCAAATATACTATGTTTATTGCATTCCTTTTATTATGGATAATAAAATTAATTTTTAAAGCTGAGGTATTTTCTTCAGATGTATTATTTTCCTAATTCCTATGTTTAGAGGCAGACTGGCCCCATTGGCTATTTCACATAGAGTGTCAGAATGAATGGGATGCTGGTCTTGGAATTCACACCCTGATATTAATAGTCCCCACAACTCTTGAGGCTTTGTGATATGGCTGGAGTTTTAATTAGCATACTTTTTTTAAGAGGTGGGGAGGAGGGGCAGAGGGAGAAGGTGAGAGAAAATCTTAAGGAGGCCCCACCCCCAGCACAGAGTCCTATGTGGGGCTCGATCTCATGACCTGAGCCCAAATCAAATGTCGGATGTTTAACTGACTGAGCCAACCAGGCCCCCAATTAGTGTACTTTTAAAATATAATCCAATTGGAAATTATAGTTTTAGAAATGTCTAGTTAAAAGCCATATGGAAGCCAGGACTAAAGTGAGGGTGACTAGCTCTCACCATGTTAGCTTTCTTTTCTCATAGAATGTAAAAAACAACATAAAGGAAGTGGTAAATTAGGTTCTCATTCCCTGGACACCAGGGAGCTCTGAGACTTGGAACCAGGGCTTACCTTTTTGGGTACTCCATTTCTAAATCTGTACACTTGACTTATTGTCTAACATCCCTCCAGCTCTCAACTGTTAGGATTATTTGAAACCAATCCTATAACCTCTATAATAAGGCCTCAAATCTAAAATTAAATGCCAAAAATGAGATAACCAAGAAACAAATTATTACTTAAATTCCCCTTTGGAGACACTATTTGTTTATAATATACCCAGCCTGGCACATGAAGACTAGTCAGTTTCTATTGCTAAGTAGACACATTTACAAGGTCATCACTAATTTATTCATACAGCATTTATTGAGATTCAGCTAGATATAAAATATGGTAGTAGACGCTAAGAAAGAGGAAGGTGTGAGCCAGTTTCTTTCTGGACTTGCACGCAGCGGGATCTGAGACAAGCATGCCTCAAAAGATAAACCATGATGTTGTGCAATTAAGAAATAAAACAAGTGATTGTGATAGTAGGGCAATGATACATGAGGGGGAAATATCTAACCATTTTGCCAAATGTAGCAGTGGCTGGGAGGGCTGTGGCTTTAGTCTCCCTATAATCTCCTTCAACATTCTGCAGAGTTACCACAAATAAATAAGATCTATACATTTGCTTTCCATGCAAATGCACTTTAAGACAAGTCCCATAGTTTTTATGTCCAAACAATTAATCACATCATTGTGCTATTCTTGAATAAAAATGCTGGACCTGCCCTATTGATTATGGTCACTTTTTAAAGAGACCAGATTTAAGTGTTGAGTGCCTGATCAATTCACAGTTTGGGGCTTGTATATACTAGCCTGAAAAAAGCATGCATTAAAAACAATGAAAAAGATATTGAGGGCTCCACCTGAAACTAAAAATGTAGAGTTGTGCCTATAAAGAGGAAGATTTATGAAACCAGGTCATGAATTTAGAGCAACACATTATACACAGGAAACTAGTCAAAAGTTTCCCCTTCAGTCACTAAGGTCCCTTTCCATAAAGATGCCCTGTTTCCAAACAGAAACTGTCCAGATTACAGACACTCTCTAAAGTGGTTTATCCAGTCAGACCATAACAGATGAACAGGTAAGATCTATAGACACATGTAGAAATTTAGGAACAATATTTTTGTTAATGTTCTAGTCTTTATTGTGTGTGACCCTGTAGCTCAGTCTTTATCCAAATAGTTCTTTAAGTTTGTATTTTCATCCTCTTCTTTCTTCTTCTTTATCCCCCCACAACAGACTTCAAAGAACCCAAATAGAAGGGTCCTGCTATATGATAGAGGAGGAGCACACCTGAGATGAAGAAAACAAGGGAGCAATTGGCACCTAAGGAAGCTGAAAAGGGAGGCAAGTGGACCATCAGACAAGCCTCCCAGACCTGAGTGAGAACTTGAGATTCATCCTGTGGGCAGTAGATAGCCACTGAAATGTGTCCAGGAGAAGAAAAGTGGTAGGGCAGCTTTATCAGTCAGAGTTTCTACACTATCTCTTAGAGTTCAGAAGGGAGGCTACACCAGGGCAAGATCCAGAATAGATCATCAGGTTGCCATGGGGGCCCAGCAGTTTGAACAAGACACAATGGTGGCTTAAACTTGGCTGAGAATGGAACAGGAACAATTCAACAGGAGCTTTGAAGCAGAATTAAGAGATTTGTGAATAAACTGTTTTTGTGAGCATGAGAGTTTGAGGGTTTAAATGTTATTTCACACTACTCCTGACAGATCTCCAGGACTCTGTTTTCTTTACCTGATCCCCTCTCTGGAAGGGGGAGAATGGGCAGCAATTCTAGCACTTAGAGGTGAAGGTAACATTCCCATTTTTCCACTACCTAGTGCCTTGGAATGACTATGACCTCCTAAGTACCCAAATTCAAATTGAGTACATTCTTATATTTAAAAGAAAATACTTTTTTAAAAAATTCACAGTAATAAGTCCTTTGTTTTTATGTGCTTCTACCAGATCTGTTGCTCAGTAGGATCTGAAACTGAAATTTCAAAATATCCTGAGAAATAAGATGCCTCTTATGTTTCTGACCACATGGAAGCAAAAATAATAAGTCAGGCTGAGAGTCATCATGTTTACAGAACAATTCTTAAAATAAAAAATAAGAGATTAAGCATTTGATGTTCTGAATCCCTTTTCAAACTGAGCCACATTATTTCCATTTTCAAAATCATAAACTTGTGAGGATTTCCTAGTTATTGTTGGCATTATTCAAATGTATGATTTACAACCAGCTCTCTTTGAGGGCTTTATGCCAGCTTGTTTTTCATGGTGCCTGGCCACAATTAAAATAGATTGGATTTTGAAAAACATTCAATTTTCTAGCATAATGTTAGTTTTAAGAAAGAGTTTATTATCACCATTGCTCTATGTAGATTAATCTTCTTCCATTAAGTGTTACATCCAGAAAGTATTAACTTCCATGATGAATGTAAATAGTAGTAATAACTCTGAGTAATTTGATGATGGGTTTTTGATGAAATAGTTCTGGAAGATGACTAAATTTACAGGCATAATCTCCTTGAAACTAGCAAACCACAATAGATGTAAATTCTCACCATGATAAAGAATTATCCTCAAATAACACAGTAACATGAAGTAGAAATAGCAAAATAATGAACAAATTCAATTTTCCCAGAAAAAAATCTCAGTAAGTCATTTCCCACAGACTCTTTTCATGAAAATATCTGTTTTGAAACAATTTACACACACATACATAAACAAAAAAAGATACATTAAGGCAAGATTAAGAAGATAGGCAATATGTAATGTAAATAGCTCCAGGGAGAGGTTACAACTGTCACCATATCAGTTGTCTCCTTCTGGGCCTGTGGAAGATGCACTTCTCAGCCCCAGCACACTGTGTAGACCAAGGAAATGTGAGGGAAAATGGCATGTGTCACTTCCTAGTAGAAGCAGTGAAAATCCTAAATGTGATACTCCACATTCTCTCTTCCTTGCTACTTGAGCTGAAGAGGATGTGTGTTCCCAAGAATAAGAGGTGGAGACCACCTTCACTTGGATATTGGGCAAAATATCTGAATGGAGCAAAGTTCTTGCCAATCTGCTCAGGGCTTTTGCTTTTCTACTAAGACATGGAAATTTGAGGGGTTTTTGTTATCTCATAACCTAGACTGTCCTGACAAATATTGTTAATGATTATTTTGAAAAGAAAAAGAAATTGTTCACCAGAAGGCATGGATAGATTAACAATGACGTAAAGCATAAACTAAGTAATTATTCACAAAGTGTTACTGAAATATTAGGTTGTATTTTTTGAGTAGTTATATCTATAAAATGCTTTACATGCATTATCTCACTCAATCCAGATGTGGAAAGTAGAGTTTAAAGGGATTAAGTAATATACATTATTTCAAAGAAATAAAGCAGGACTTCAACTGAATGGGTCTGATGCTAGAGCTGTACTTGGGACTGTGGTCCCAAAGAAGGAGGCTTACCCGGGTGTCATCTGGTAAAATTACCATGACTCAGCAGGAGAAAGGAACTTTTTCCTAGTTTTGAGTAGACTGGAACTTGGCACATGAATCTTTAAGTAAGGAACATAACAGATAATTTATTTGATAGTAAAAATTAATAAAAAGAACATGGGCTGTGGGGTTTGACAGACTTAGATTTAGATTCTGGAGTGATCACTCCTTCTGGGTGACATATTTAAGAGAAAATCAAGTGAATACACTGTCAAATGAAATCCAGTACTCCTAAGAGATACTATCTCATCTCTTTCTTTTTTTTTTTTTTACTTTTTATTTCAAAGTGTAGTTGAAATATTTCAACTAATAGTATTCTAAAGTGATTTTAAACTTACAGAGTTGAAAAATGACATTCACTGAGATTTAAAATTGTTGACATTTTATCACATTTGCACAATCTCTCTCTCACACACAGATATTGTTGGTTTGTTATGAAACATTTAAGAGTTGTAGACTGATGTCATCAAAATGTCATGTAGGAGCTCCAGCCTCCATCCCCCAACAAATAGACAGTTGTCCATGAACAAAAACAGCTCTGAAAGAGCTCTGGAGACCACTTAAAAAATTTTAGCAACTCAGTGGAACAAAAAACTTGAGAATAACTTCACACTTCACCAATTTTTGTCTTACAGGTACCTGCAATCACTGACACCAGTCACTTGAATTCCTCCCCACCCCTGCCCCTATCCACTCCAGACCCTGTTGGAGCCCTGGAACCAACAACCAGCTCAGGCTTTGTGGTTTCACAAGAGCAAGATGCCAGCCTAGATCCCACAGCTGATCTCCTCTGCTATGTATGGGCTCAGGGCTAGCCCCCTTGGCTATATAGTTGCATATGCTGCTGGCCTAATCCCCATCTCCCACCACCACTGCATTGTACATACCAGGGAGAGATTGTGCAGACCAAGAAGGAAATCCAATACCCAGGGCCTCCACAGATGCTTGTGGACCTAGACCCTGTCTTCTATCACTAGCCTATACCACCGTGCTCACCTATAGCTAGTCCCTCTAGATACTGACCTGTGCATTCTTGGCCTGACTCTCACCACCAGAATCCACTGCAGTGCACATGGGTATAGGGGAGATAGTGAAGCCATGGGAGAGCATGTCAACAGCCAGGATCCCTGAAGCTGCCAGTGAGCATGCAGTTGGTCCTGGACCTTGCTGCCTGCCCTGGTCCCCAGCACTGTATGTGTGTCTGCAACTGGCTCCTGTCACTAAACAGGCAAATACACTTGTCCCCTGCCACCAAATATGCTCATTACCAGCTCTAGCTACCACCACTACCTGCCTGGTCCCTTGTTGCCAGGCCTGAGGTGCCATTGAGTGTCTCAACAGATTTTAAAGCAACTACAGACCCCACACAGTATATGCTAAGGACCAACAGGTGTCAATGCTATGGACCCCAGTGGTCCGAGCCAAAGGAACATCATGCCTCCATAGATGTGATGGTACCACACACCCCCACACTTGGCACCTTTCACCACTAAACTGGGGGTCACAACACATTCCAGCATGCCCCCACTCACAGTTGAATGTCTTCCCTTAGAAAGTCAGTCCAAAAAGTCTGGAAAAGATTACACTTCCTTTAAATGTTTAGACACCTACACAAGGCTATAGGAATCATGAAGAATCAAGGAAACATGACTCTACTGAAGAAATGCAGTAAACCTCCTATAACTGGTCCCCAAAAATGTAGATCCAGGAGTTTCTCAACAAATAATCAAAACAATTAAAAAGCTACAAGAGAATACAGAAAAACGATTTAACAATATCAGGAAAACAATACAAGAACAAAATGAGAAGTTCAACAAAGAGATAGAAGTCATAAAAAGAACCAACAGAAATTTTGGTACTGAAGAACACAATAATAGAACTGAAGAATTTAACAGAGAGTTTCAACAGCAAACTTGGGCAACCAGAAGAAAGAATCAATGAGCTAGAGAAGACCAATTTAAAGTATCTAATCTGAGGAGCAAAAGAAAAATGAATGAAAAGGAATAAAGAAAACATATAGGACTTACAGGATACTGTTAAGAAAAATAACATATTCATCACTGGAGTCCTAGAGGAGAAGAGAAGGAGAAAGAGGCAAACAGCTTATTTAAAGAAATAATGGCTGAGAACTCCCCAAACCTGGGGAGAGCTATGAACATTTAAGTTCATGAAGCTTATAGGTAACCCCCAAATTTCAATCCAATAAAACCTCTTCCCAGACACATCAAAATAAAACCACCTAAATCAAAGAAAAGGAGAAGATTTTAAAAGCAGCAAGAGAAAAAACTTTCTCTCCAACAAGGAAACCCCCATAAAGGTCTCAGCAGATTTCTTAGCAGAGGGCTTGCAGGCCAGAAGAGAATAGGATGATATATTCGAAGTGCTGAAAGAAAGAACTAGCAACCAAGAATACCTCACGCTGCAAAGTTGTCCTTCAGGAATAAAGGCAAGATAAAGGCTCCCTAATAAAAAAAAACACTGAGGTAATTCATACCACTAAATACTCCTTATAAAAAATGCTGAAAAGGGGTTCTTTAAGCTGAGTTGAAATGATACTAATCAGTGACATGAAAACATATGGAAATATACAACCCACTGGTAAAGGTAAGGGTATAGTCAGATTTTGAATACACTAACACTATAATATGATGATGTGTTAACTATTTAACTAGCATAAAGATTAAAGGACAAAAGTAGTACAAATATTGATAACTACAATAATTTTTAATGAATATGCAATATAAAAATATAAATTATGACTTCAAAAACATAAAATAGGGGACTTAAAGGGGCAGGGCTTTTGTACATGATTGAAGCTATCAGTATAAATAACAGCATATATATTAGATTATATATATATATATATCTAAAATCTATATTAGATATATGTGTCATCATTTATAAATGATGTTTTCTATAAGCTTTATACTAACACAAAGCAAAACCCTGCAGTAGATTCACAAAAGAGCATAAAGAGAAAGGAATCAAAGCATACCAATACAAAAAATCATTAATTCACAAAGGAAGGCAGCAAATGAGGAAGAAAGGAGCAAGGGAACTATAAAGCAGTAAAAAAATAATTAATAAGATGCCATTAGAAGGCCATTAACTATCAACAATTACTCTAAATGTAAATGGATTGACTTCTCCAACCAAAAGACATAGAGTTACTGGACATATTAGAAAACAATAACTAGCTATATTCTGTCTACAAAAGGCTCACTTCAGCTTTAAGGACACATATAGATTCAAAGTAAAAGTATGGAAAAATATATCCCACATAAGTGAAAACTAAACGAGGGCAGGGGTAGCTATATTTATATCAGACAAAGTACATTTCAGCCAAAAAGGGTAACAAGAGACAAGGAAGGTCATTATATAATTATAAGGGGGTCAACAAACATAAACATGTTATAAATTATACATAGATATGTGAAATTTACAACATTGCACCCAGAGTTATAGCACTTAAGTATATTAAGCAAATAATAACAGATCTAAAGGGAAAATAGAAACATAATAGTAGGGGACTTCATACTGCACTTCCACTAATGGCTAAATCTAGACAGAAAATCAACAGAGAAATGTTGGACTTGAACCATACTTGAACCAAATCGACCTAAGAAATATATACAGAATATTCCATCCAACAGCAACAAAATACATGTACTTCTCAAGCACCCATGGAACATTCTCCCGGATAAATCATATGATAGGTCACCAAAAAAATCTTAGAAAATTTAAGAAGTTTGGAATCATACCGAGTATCTTTTCTGACCACAATGGTATGAAACTAACACAAAGAAAGCTGGAAAATTCACTAATATGTGGAAATTAAGCAACACATTCCTAAACAATCAGTAGTTCAAAAAAGACATCCAAAAAGAGTCAGCAAAATAAAAAATTGATAGATGGAACAACATCCAACTAAAAAGCTTCTGACCAGCAAAACAAACAGTCAACAAAATGAAAAGAATCTATGAAAGGGGGAAAAATCTGCAAATTATATATCTAATGATGGGTTAACATCTGAAATATATAAAGAACTCATACAACTCAATAGCAAAAAAAAAATCTAATTAAAAAATTGGCTGAGGTACTAAATTGGTATGTTTCCAATAGACACACAAATGGTCAACACGTACACGTAAAGGTACTGTACATCACTATTCATCAAGGAAATGCAAATCAAAATCATAGTGGGATATCACCTCATACCTGTTATAATGGCTATCATCAAAAAGACAAGAGATAACGAATACTGGCAAAGATATAGAGAAAAGCGTTCCCTTGTGCACTGTTGGTGGCAATATAATTTGGTACAGCCACTCTGAAAAACAGTATGGAAAATCATCGAAAAATTAAAAGTGGAACAACCATATATCCAGTCATCCCACTTTTGGGTATATATCCATAGGAAATGAAAACAGGATATTGAACAGATATCCGTATGCTCACTGCAGCATTATTTACAATAACTAAGATATGGAAAAATCAACTGAGGAATGGATAACAATGTGATATGCATATACAATATTATTATTCCACCATGGGAAAGAAGGAAATCCTTCAATTTGTGACAGCATAGATGAACTTCAGTCAGAGAGAAAAAGCCAAATACTTCGGGGCATCTGGGTGGCTCAGTCATTAAGCATCTGCCTTCGGCTCAGGGAGTGATCTCAGGGTCCTGGGATCGAGCCCCTCATCGGGCTCCCTGCTCTGCTGGGAGCCTGCTTCTTCCTCTCCCACTCCGCCTGCTTGTGTTCCCTCTCTCACTGGCTGTCTCTCTCTGTCAAATAAATAAATAAAATCTTAAAAAAAAAAAGCCAAATACTGTATGATCTCACTTATATGTAAAATCTAACACTCTCAGAAAATAGAGTTTTGGTTACCAGGGATTGAATATGTGAGAAATAAGATATTGGTTGAAGTTATAGATAAGTAAATTCTGGGAATCTAATATACAGCATGGTGATTATAGTTAATAATTCTGTATTTACATGAATGTTGCTCAGACAGTAAATCTTAAGTGTTCTCACCACAAAAAGAAATGGCAATTATGTGACATGACATGATGGAGGTGTTAGCAAACAAAATGGTGATAATCATTTTACAATATATAAGTGTATCAGATCAAAAGAGTGTACACCTTAAACTTATAAAATGTTATAGGTCAATTATGTCTCAGTGAAGTTGGGGGGGAATGAGTTAGTTGCAGACCTCATGTCTAAATGTATACCTCATAAACACAAAGATATATTGTTATGTAACTAAAGTACGATTATAATATTCAGGAAATTGAACATTGATCTAATTCATATTCTAATTTTGCCAATTGCCTCTATAATGTTCCTTAATCTGGAACACTTCATCATTCTTTATGTCTTCATGACTTTGACATGTTTTAGGAATAGAGATTAAGGAATGTTCTTCACTTCAAATTTCCCAGATATCTTCTTCTGTTTAGATCCCCGTTATGCATTTTTAAGCAGAATATCACATAGTCATAGTGCTGTGTTCATACTCACTTGCTTATCTGTTTGTTGTCTCTCCTATTTATTTCTGCTGCCTATATTACAGGACCTTTGGGGTTCCAACACTATGATATAAAAGCCATAAAGGACTTTACTTACAAACACATAACAGTTAGTAAAAATCATGAGTTGCATAAACATAAATGTCGGATTTTTTTCTGTGTAAAAGTCACAGTTTTAAAGGAATGAATTTTAAATGAATGCCCTCCATTTTTAGGGGAAAACAATCATTTTTGTCTTAACTGCATTGCATACAATGCAGTATAAAAAATGCCCATGTGTAAATTAGTAAAAAAAAAATAAAAAATTAAGCAACTCACCCAATTATTTTGAAGTGTCTCAGGTGAAAGAGCATGCTTGATCTAAATTATCATTCATCACTTATTCATTTTTCTGCTCCGTTTAAATGAGTATAGAGTCCAGAAAAACTGACCTCTGACCAAAGTGTAGATCCAAAATATTGGCCCTATCATCCCCCCATTGAAAGGCCAATCACTGCTTACAAAACACGACATACATGAGGCTTACTAGTGACCTTGATGCTCAGATGTAGAGAAACAGGAGCACTTCATGTGACTGGAGGATCTGCTTTCTATCACTTAGAATGCATGTGAAGGTTTCTATGATAGCATCCCAACAGGTTGAAAATGCTACTTGTGCTCCTGACCTTAACTGTCCAAATTGGTAATGGAGATGCATGAGGAAGAGTTTACAGTTGGGCAACCTCAGAAAACTGTCACTGATTTTCCCTGTCTGGCTTACTGTGTCTTGTTTTGTTGTTGTTTTTCATTGTTTTGGGTTTTTCAGATAAGTAAAAGAAATAGCAAGGGGTTATGAAAATCCCTTATTAGTAGAGGAAACAGAAACTTAGGAATTTGCCTGATTCTTAAGAATCAGGTAGGTACAGTATATGACAATTAACCTTCAACCATGACCATCCAGTAGGATGCAGATCTCCTTACTAAAAAAGGCTTTGCTTCAAATAAGAATAGTTTTCATGTTGCAGTCTATGGACACTTAGAGGATTAACAGCAATGAGCCATGTCCTCAAGCAAGGACATGTTTTTGGAGAAGCTCCACAGCCTTAATTAAACTTGCAAAATAGCCCAAGCTTAACTAAAAACATCAGTGATGTCCAGTGGTCGGTGTGGTGTGATCACAGGAGCCCGGACCCACTTCCCCCTTTAAAAATGACCGGTCTATTTTTGCTTCTCTGACAGCTGATTTCTTATATCTACCAGGCTCCTTATCTCTATCTGACCCCCCCGGATATTCCCAACCCCTAGCTATTGTATACTCTTCGCCTTTGCCTTGATTCTGGACTCTGAAAGCTGCACCCACTTCGGTGAAATTCTATGCTGTTTTCTGCCCATCCATACATATGTCAGACTGGCAAATCCCACTTCACTGCAAGAAGATTCCTGTTCTGTGAGTTGTTAAAAACATTTATGAAAGCCTTTTGCAATATGCATCATTAAGGTCAATAGAGACATTATGAGTAACTTAAAATATAAAGCCTTCAAGTGTATTTAAGCAAAATATAATGGCTGTAATTTCTTTCTAAATCTTTAAACATACATACATTAGAAAATAAAGCTAATACACTCTGTTATTTAACTGGATAATTTCAAAATGAATATACTCTTGGATAGTTTCCATAATTGACTGGGTCATATATCCACATACTTTTTTTTTTTTTAATAATTTTTTTTTTTTTTTTTAAGATTTTGNGTATTTTACTTATGTGACAGAGAGACAGCCAGCGAGAGAGGGAACACAGCAGGGGAGAGGGAGAGGAAGAAGCAGGCTCCCAGCCCAGGAGCCTGACGTGGGACTCGATCCCGGAACGCCGGGATTACGCCCTGAGCCGAAGGCAGTCGCTTTAACGACTGCGCTACCCAGGCGCCCCCCACATACTTTTTAAATAATGGAGAAATTATCATTGTTTATATATGAAATATGGATAGCACATATCAAATACTGGCTTGCTGAAGGACAAAGCAATGAAAATTACTTTGTTATTGAATTTCTTTGCAATGATAAATGTTTGATTAAGTTAAAATGCCAAGCTACAGAGAAGTGGAAATTCTAGGATTCAGCAAAAGAAATGATGGTATTTTCCACGGAAGATCAAAAATTATATAATATAATTAAAACATTTTATTAAGGGGAAGGAACATGCTCTAAGAACTGTCCTAGAATCACAATTATGACTGTAGGCTTCAGTCACACTAACATTTGACTGGTTCAGTAACTGTTTTGCTGGGGGCACAATAAAAAAATCTTAATTTAATTTTTTCACTATTTTCAGGGTCAGATATCCCCAGCAGGCCCTAGAGCATTTGTCCACTGACCTGCACTTTTCAGAGGAATGTGAAGGAGCAGTGATAACTAGAAATCTACTGAGCTTTGATTCTGACCCTCCATACTCCCCCTGGCAATGCATTTAAGTCCCAACCATGAAGAACTGAATCTCTACTCATGGACTGACATCATGAGAATTATGCCAGCCTGAAGAAAAACTTAATCAATTCTGAAGGAGGAAAGACGGAGTAAAAATGTCATGTGTAAGGTGGTTGGCAGGGTGAGAACATCTTGCATTTGTGTGTACTTGTTTATAAAATATTTTGCATAGATTACTTTATTTGATACTCCTATCCACTTTGTGAGGTAGAGTCGAGTGTTTTTAGGCTTTTGATAAATTATAATTTTTCCTAATTAGTATAGGAAGAGGAAACATCGGGGAGGGTATGGTGTACACATAATATGGTGTTAAATGCTGTATAAAATGGGGTGAGCTCCCCAAACAATCCTTCTGGTATCCTATCTACATCTTCCCACAACTGCTAACGTGAGCAGGGAGGGAATCAAGTTATGTTACTGAGATGGCCTTTTGCTGGCAGTTCTGAGCATGCAAATGTGGAAGGTTCCCTTCCTCATTCCTTGCCTCACACTTCAGAGAAGTTGCCACATATTTAGTGCTTTACTTTCCTTTACTCAGCAGCTTCTTTTTAAAGCTTACCATCTGGGGAGGAACCTACTTTCCCATTAGTAATATGGACATGCTTTACCACTGTCATTCCACGCCTGTTCTCCCAGCTCTGCGGAAAAGCCAGAGGAAATGAGAACAAGAGCAATTACAGAGGCTGTTCATGTTTCCCTTGCTGGGATTTGGTTTCCTTGTATTTAAAATGAGGGTCTAGGACAAAATAAATCCCCAAGACCCATGTCAATTCAAACATGAAAGTTTTGCAGTTTGTTAAAAAAAATTTGGAAGTCAATCTTTCTTATAAAACTTATCTGTAAGGCCACTGGAGAGTCTTTAGAGGTTCCATTAATTTATACTTTCACTGCCAATGAACATTTTGATCCAAAGCCACATCTAAACAATCCCATAGCTATTATCACAGCCTTGCAAAGAGCATCTGAAATGCTAGTAGAGACAACCCTTACCTATAAATGACTCAGGAATATGAACAGCATGTGCAAATGCCCCTTCCTCCCTTTGTCTCCTCACCTCTGGAACCCCTGGTGCTCCTGCCAAAAAGCCACTCTGGGCAGGCAAAAAGCTTTAGAGAAATTGGAGGTTCAGAAGTAAAGAAAGGAAAGATACTGTGAAAAAGGAAATGCAGCATGGAGCTGACCAGGGACAGGTACGCAGAATGAGCTGACCTTCACCAGCCCAAAAATATCTTTCCCCTACTGTGCCTGAAGTTTTGACTTCACTTTGGCATGCTGACTGAAATCGCATCACTGAGACATGCTTTCTGGATAATAAGCAGGTTTTTTTTTTTTTTAACGCAACTAACTTGAGATTTCAGAGACTGTCAAGCCCTTCATGCATTTATGAGTTCATTGTTTTCCTCCTCATGCCCAGCTGAGATCCAACAATTCTGAGTTTTAACCAGAGTTTTGAACACCTGGAAAGGAAAGGCAGGTAATTTTGGTGAAAGATAATTTGAGAGGATGTGCTAATTTTGGCTAATGTTGCTGGAGAAGTTTAGAAGTCTGTAAATTAGGACACTAGAAATTGGAGGAGTTGTGGAAAGTTCCTATCCAAGAAAGCAGTTACTGGCCACTTTGCCAGATGCTTCATGCTTTTGAGAGTTAGGTAACATTATTTCTTTTACAGATAAAGAAACTGAGGCTCACAGAGATAAAGGAACTTGCCCCGGTTGGGGTCAGATCATGTTACTGCCAGCATTTCACACTGCTTTCATGCTTACTCTCTTTCTTACCCTTCTCCTTTTTGTTCTCTTACCATCCTCTTCTCCACTGCTACTAGGACTTAAATGAAGAGGAAAATGTCATTCAGCTGCAATTTCTGTGATCCAACCTGGAAAAAAATTAATGTTTTGGGTTCCAAATAGTCAATTTATAAATGAGCTATTGGGATACAATTGTTCTTAAGTTGAGTAATTCATACATTCTTGATTTTTTTCCAACTACATAATTATTTGATGAAAACTGTTGAGATAATTCCTTATTTGTAATTTTGTGTAATTATTACACAGTACCGTAGTCATGCTAGACTGCAAACTCTTCAAGTAAGGACTTTCCTGCACTCGTCAGTAAATGAGTGAATAAATAAATGTGAATGAATAAAATCTAATCAAAATGGCCTACTTGATAATACAGTTGTATACAGTTACTTTTCAGACTGGACACCACAGAAAACAATGGGCTAGCTCTGGATCTGGATGCCAACAAAAGACTGGTCAAAAGCAACTATTGGTGGCACATTTATGTGGTTTAAAATGAACGGTCTGGACATGAATATGTTTAATATCTTCTGAAATTTGTACTCCCCTCTTTTGTCACTTTGTATTCTTTATTTTTAAATCCAAGAGTTTCTTTTGACAAGGGAGTTGATAAGAGTGGAATAATTATGGGACCCAAAATAGTTAAATTTGAAATTTTAAGAGCATTGACAATTTCAGGATCAGAATAATACACTGAGGGTACATTGCATCATAAATCATGAATTAAAAAAACCTACAGTCACATGGAGTTCAGTAGCTGAGGTGTTAATGGAACAGTACCATTGTGGAGCATGTTAGGAGCAAAAGCTTGAATCTCCCTCTATTTCCATGATCAATCTTTGGTTCAATTTAAGGGAAAAAGATTGACCACTATTAATGATAGATCTTTTGTAAATTGAGCTATCTGAAGTAGCAGCTCAAAAAAATTACTTAATAAGGCAGTATCTGCAGTGACATCATTATTTCCAGGGCATGATGTAAATGCAGGAGAAAAGACAAATATGATTTGAACCATGATCCCCTTGCCTGAAGGAAGGGGCAGAGGTGCCCTATCAGACAATAGGAGCTGGATGTATGGGAAAGGGTTCAGGAAACTTGGCAATACTAAATGCAGTTATTTAGGAGCTATGCGCTTAGGTCCAAACCCCACGACCACTACATCTGACCTGTGCAGCCTGGGCAAGTTACCTAAATTTCCTTCATTTTAAAATGGGGGCTGATAATAGTACACACTGTAGGGTGGAATCCTGAGATCTAAATTAGTTAATATGTGTAAAAGTATTTAGAAAAGTGCTTGGCATAGGGTAAGCCCTAAGTCAGGCCTATTGAAGTCCCTGCTTCTCCGGATCTCATTTGCCCCATCAAGATGATACAGTGAGTCAGCACTGAGCCCAGGCCATGTTCTCCAAGCAGAATTAGTGATCCTTCGGGGGAGTAAGCATTCATCTTTGTACCCTTCAAAACCATAGCATAGAATTAAAGTGGGGGAGATTACAAAGTTCACTGCAACCACTTCCCTGTTAACAAAGGCTGTTTCCTAACTGCTGCTTAAGTTCAATTACAAGAAATCTACTACTACCTA
Source organism: Ailuropoda melanoleuca (assembly GCF_002007445.2). Taxonomy (NCBI): domain Eukaryota; kingdom Metazoa; phylum Chordata; class Mammalia; order Carnivora; family Ursidae; genus Ailuropoda; species Ailuropoda melanoleuca. The sequence continues at coordinate 31,874,392 of NC_048232.1, read as the reverse complement.
GTGGCCAGCCTGCCCCCTTAGCTTGGAGATGTGAGGTCTAGGCCAAACATTGCCCATGGAATTGGAAATTAAAGCTTTTGCTCCTATGAAGTGCTAAAATGGTATCAGTTAATCAACGCCTCAGCTTCTCTACTGCAATGACTGACGTGTGGCGGTATTTTTTTAATTCATGATTTATGATTCAATGCACCTGCTACAAGTTATTCTGATCCTGAAATTTTCTATGCCCTTAAAATTCCAAATTTAACTCTCCCTCTTTGCCCCAGTAATGTCCTTCCCTGAAAGCATTCCTTTACATACCCATGAATTTCACCTTCAGTCACAATTCGTTGCCCTAACAGTCACTCCCGAGGCTGAGTCTGTCATAACCTCTTTACGTAGAACTCTCCCATCAGCATTTCAGCCCAGAAAATTCCAGGCACAATTGCCTTCTGGGGATCTAAATCAGGTTATGGTAATGTGACAGCTCATTCAATATCCTGTAACTCCCCAGCCTCTTGCCATCAACTCCCATTCACAAATTCATATTTTATAGAAAAACTTTAAATGAAAGCTAGATTAGGCAAAGACTGTAGTTTGTTCCAGCTACCTGCCGGGATTTACATACTCCATGGAGGAATTTGACTAATTCCAAACAGCAATTAAACACATTCAATATTGCTTAAAAGTTTGGGTTTCTCAGAGAAGGCAAGTTGACTGCATACAAAGGACAGTGGTCTGGAACTTGAATGAGGCACCAATAGATTTCAAGTTTCAAACTTACTTTTTATAACATGGCTATGCCACAGCTCTTTTGGTTCAGGAAGAAAATGTCTACGTTGAGAGCATGTTTGGATAGATCATACTTTTGAGAATCTTGGGATATTTGACTATGGGAAGAGTCTAGTACGTGGGCCAGCAGCTGAGTGGAAGTCAGAAGCTTGATCAATGAGTTTTACTGTTAAACCACTAAATGAGTATGTGTTCTTGGACAAGCCACAACTCTCGTAGCAATCATTGTTCTCATCTATGAAATGAGGGTAGGGCAAGATGACTACTAAATCTCAACCCATGATCCCACGCTGAAAGGCTTTTCCATGTACATTCAGCAGCCAAATCCAACTGGCAAATCCTAAAAAGCCAGAGTCTAAATGTAATTCTCCTAGTGAAATTGGCTCATGCTGATGGTTCTATACTTGTCCACTCTCTTCGGAACTATATTTGCAAGATCTTATCCTAATACCAAATTGATATAAATTCTATTTTTCCTTTAATAGGAGTAATGAGATAGGTTTTCAGTTTTGAAACATGTCTGTTGGTCATATCTGAATGTAAACTTACAAGGTTGGATCAAGAACAAAGATTGCTTTTGCCCAAATCAGTAGAACTTGTCCTAGACTTTTTATTTTTATTTATTTATTTATTTAAAAGATTTTATTTATTTATTTATTCGACAGAGATAGAGACAGCCAGCGAGAGAGGGAACACAAGCAGGGGGAGTGGGAGAGGAAGAAGCAGGCTCATAGTGGAAGAGCCTGATGTGGGGCTCAATCCCATAACGCCGGGATCACGCCCTGAGCTGAAGGCAGACGCTTAACCGCTGTGCCACCCAGGTGCCCCTGTCTTAAACTTTTTAAAAAAAATTCTCATTTATGAAATCATGGTTTCACATAGGAAGACACCAAATAAGGAACACATGCTAACTCTAGAACATCTAATCCCAGTTCTATATCCAGGGTAAGTGGTCTTATGTCTATGTTACTTCCTTCCTAAAGGTAAAGAAGTAGAGGTGGTCTTTAATATACATTCCTGCTATAAAATTCTGTTATAAATTCTGTTATAAATTCCCCTCATGTCAGCCTAAATTCTTGTGGGAACAAATCTCATGTGGGAAAAATAAGAGTCAGGTAGATTAAAAACTATCTATAGGGGCGTGTTCCCTCTCTTGCTGTTCCCTCTCTTGCTGGCTGTCTCTCTGTCAAATAAATAAATAAAATCTTTAAAAAAAATCTATCTATAAATACTTGTTTAATAGAAAACAAGTGAAGCACAGGTACCCATTGAATTCTAGTGCGCTCAAATTTATTATGAGCATGAGGAAGAACAGAAGATTTCAGAGGAGGAATATAAACATATGCCATCACCTTTTCTGGCAACTCCTTAAATACTCACTTATAAATTCACATTAGGAGTGAATTTATACCTCCCACAACAAACTCAGATGGCTTATATGCCATGTTTGCAGCTAAACAGAATTTTTTTAAAAATTATATAATGTTCTCTGCACTATCACAAGATGAGTCCTGTAGGTATATCCTTTGAGATTTTCAGTTGCCACAAATGTACCTACTCTCATGCATGGCTAAAAGATTCCAGAAAGTTTATTGTTGTGTTTGGGATTGTTCAAGAAAAGACAGACATTAAAGAAGCTTCCTAAATCAGGACTATAGCCAGAGCAATCTCAGCTATTTCGGAACAGATGTGTTTTACAATGTGGTTAAAAGATAATCTCCCAGGGCGCCTGGGTGGCTCAGTCGTTAAGCGTCTGCCTTAGGCTCAGGTCATGATCCCAGGATCCTGGGATCGAGCCCCGCATCAGGCTCCCTGCTCGGCAGGAAGCCTGCTTCTCCCTCTCCCATTCCCCCTGCTTGTGTCACCTCTCTCACTGTCTCTCTCTCTGTCAAATAAATAAATAAAATCTTAAAAAAAAAAAAAAAGGTAATCTCCCAAGATACTAAAAGCTGTTGTGTTATCTGGGGAGAGATGTTGATGGGCTGTGTGACCTTGAGCAAGTCGCTTAGTTTCCTATTTATAAAAACAGGAACCTAAACCAGATATCTTTTCCAGCTCTACAATTCTATACCTCTGAGTCTAAGAATTAATGCTTTCTCGCTGATGAAGTAAACCCTGACACAAACGATACAGTGTAGTTCAGATATAACCCAAACAAAATCACATCTCCGCCAGCACAAAAACGTCAAGAGCAAGCAGGATTTACATGGGAATTAGATCTAGCCTCAGATTTCAACATTATTATGGGTTCTCGTCAGAGTGCCCTGAATTATTCTCCACCCTGTTCAACTGTGTAGTAAATCTTCAGGATGTGAGATCAGTGCTAACTCAGATAAATAAATGAATCAATGTTAAGCAAATGTAGTAAATCATAAACTTCCCTCACCTCAGTCTCCCTTCCCTGCCAAATTCCTATGGAAACAAACAAACAAAAAAGTCAGAGGAGAAAGGAAAGCAGAAAATATTTTTGGCCTACTACATTATTTGTATGACCAAGATTGCCCTACATTTTGTCAGCATGCCCTCCACCTGCCCTCCCACCTAGCAGAACTATTTTCAGCACATAGGCCAATGCTTATTTTTGTAGATGTATTAAGCCATATCTCCTGTTATGCAGTTTTTGTTAAGGAAGTTATTCCTTAAGCCCATCCAGCTGTTTTCTCAATTGTACCTTTAGGAATAAGGGGACAGGAAGCCTGAGAAGACATAGCTAATTCAGCACCATCCCTTACAACTACAACCCAAGAAAAATATCTCACAGGAACTTACCTTGTTAATAGCAGGTCAGCAGCACATCCTTGTATGAAGGACAGTCATCTCAGTTTCTTCACTTGGCCATTGTTAAGTCCTGGATAATTACTTTTCTCATTCTAATTTAATTTGCATTAAGCCCAGTGTGTTTAGTTTTTGAGACCTAACACTCAAATCTGTCAGACATTGGCCTGTGGTTAGGAATGCAAGACTCCTGGGAAAACATCTGGTCTCATTCTGAATAAATGCCTGAATTCACTATATTCTCATCTGGGAACTCTCTGAAAGTCCTTTCTAATGAAGTATACGTTGTACATACAGTATTTAAAATAAAAATAGATTAACAAATGACCACTGAGAGAATGATGAATAGGAGAATGTTTGATACTTTACTATGAATTAATCATTAAAATGTTTCATAAAATTATCCCATTATTTTAAAGAACCACATGCCAATTCAAGACATTCCAAATTGACAAATAATTTTGAATGGATTGCGGCATTTTTAGCTTTCTCTTTTATCCTCACATTGTCATACTGCAAAGTGTAAAGTGCTGAATAACCTTTTTATATATAGTACCTATTATGTGGTTACTAAGGGATGCAGAACTTGACAAAAAAGACTACAAGGGTATTTAGCTATAAATTAACTAATAAGCATCTGATAGATACTCTTAGATTTTTAGTAACATACAAACATGCACACACATGTACTGACATACATATGTGTATGCATATGCATACAAATACATGTGTGGATATATACACCGGACAATAAACTGGGAAAGTTTCTATGTCCATTTATGGACTATATTTGAGAAAAAAACATTTTTTTCCAAACATTGATGCATGTCTAGCTAAAGTCTTAGGAATACTGTGTATTACCTTCTTTAGTGTAAACAGAATCTCCAAGAAAAAATTAACTTAATTCTAACTATTTATCTTTGTCTAAGGGCTGGAAAGCTGAAAGACGATGCACACTTAAGTTGATAAAATGTTGTTGAAGCATCCAATGTAAGTGGACATGGAGTTCAGTTGAATTTAATGCGAGCAAGAACGATATGATCCTTGTATTTCTGCATTTTCTTCTTCAGAAGTTTTGACCCCCAAATGGCACTTGACATTTGTGGTATGAGAAAATACAAATGGCCAAAGCAGTGCATGTCAAACTCAAGGCCTTAGCCCTCTGTCTTGATTCAATAATTCTCATGAGTTACCATTAGTTTTATTCTAATCTGGCATGGACAATTGAATGGTATTTTATTTTTTGTAATAAATAAATACAGTAATATTATTTCACCCCATTATTATTTTTCATTAATTGTTCTCAGCAAGTAGTTCCATTGAATAGCATACTCTCTTCCAGCCCTCCTGAAAATATTTAAAATTTGTAAAAAGTTACATTAAAAGATCTTATAACAGAAGAACAAAACCACAATATTCTAATATTTAATCTGAACTACAAATAATCGCTGAAAATTCCTGGATTATATTAGCTCATAAAAGTTGTACCACCTCACCAGATAGGATCCCTGATTGATGTGATAATTGTGACACATGCCTGTTTCCTCATTCTCTGAGACTTATCTGAATTCCCTGAAATTGATCCTTTCACAAGGTTCTCTGAACACTTTATTGGTATACATTCCTCAGTTCTTCCCCTCCCTCACCTAAGTCCCACCAATGTCTAGAGTTTGCTAAAAATATCTACTCTACGGAACATATTTGTAACAATTTTGACCTGGTGGTTCGGTTCCACTATAGCATTTCAATGCCAGGAGCTCTCTGACATTGTCACAAGCTATTTTAACCCTCAACATTTTGATACAACCTAAAAAAATAAAATAAGATATTATAAGATAAGCTTTTAAACTAGTAATTTCTGTGCAAAGCCACTCTGTCCTTGAACCTTTTCCATTTCAGACCTGCAGCCTGTAAGGTGGGCATCAGCAAAGAGATGTGGGTCAAGAACAAGGAGTCAGAGGTGGGACAGAGGTTGGTCAGACCAACTACAGAAGACTGAGAGCCATGTTCAATGCTCACCCCCAAAATAGACAACCAGCCACTCTGAGCAAACTATCGGCTTTTTCTCTGAGAAGTCATCTATATTTTGAAAGCTCTATATCACAATTTCTCAGACTTCTCCTTTATATTCAACAATACATAATTAGAAAGATATAAAAGCAAAAAAGCCATTCAGGTTGTACGAGAAATCTACAATTACATTTCTCTTAATAATATAGTTCACATATAGAACATCTTTGAACATGAAGAATAGGACCAAAAGCTCATGGAGGCAAATCCATTTTAAAAATGAGATTTCACTTCTGTCATGACAGCATAAGACCCACTCCCCAGGAAAAACTGGTAAAAATCATTAAATATATATTAAATCATTAAAATTATAAAATATGTATTAATAATTTGTATATTTAATTTATTTTAAATATATACTACATATCTCTATGTTTCTATAGAGATATATATACACACTCATACTAGAGTCTTGACTGCCCTGTCTTAGTAGGAAAGATAGAGGTTCTATAATCAAAGAGGCAAGAAGACCTGAGGATATTATGCTGCCTCCTGCAACTGATTACTAAGTTCCTAAAGCAGTGGTATCACACAGAGAGAAGCTTGGCCCTGTCTCATCCCCAAGTCCTAAGTCTTGGCTCAGAGATTTTTTGCCTGGGAAGGCATGAAAAAGCTATTCTCTTCCCAAAGAACTGACTTCACTTGCAACTGAGTGCAAAGAAGTTAAAGCCTAAGGACACTCAAAAATAGCAAAGGTTGCTGCCCCCACAATTAGAAAGAGGTTGGTGGATTCATTGACAAAAGATGCTAAACCATAGTCTGAGTAGTTTGCAGGAGCAAACTGGGAAAAGACACAGTAGGGAGGAGACTTCAGAGGTTCAGAATGTATGTTAAATACTGACCAGATAGCAAGGTGTGGTCATAGTAAGAGGCAATTAAAGAAAACCCTATCAAAACACTGTCATCCCAACATGACTGTGGACAAAACTAAGACTGTAACCCTCCCTGAGACACAGCGTCATGAGAGGCTTCACACTGAGGAATAGGGGTGGATCACAGATCTCAGCACAATAATGCAGCCAGTCATTAAACAAACAGTCAAAAACCAGATAAATTAACAAGGTCCCAAAGCCCCTGGGGTGGGGAGGTAACCACTAATAAAAGCTGCTACACCATAAGATTGAAAATATCTAAAATGTCCAAATATGCAGGAAAACAGGTAAGTATTACCTATAAACTGGAGGGCAGGCAGGCAATAGAAACTCTTTGAGAGTGACCAGATACTGTCATATTTAACTGACAAATAAATATGCTCAAAGAATTAAAGGAAAACCACGATTAAAGAAGTAAAAGAAGGTTTGGTTACAATGGTACCTCAAATAAAGAATATCAATAAGGATATGGAAATTATTTTAGAAGAACCAAGTGGAAATTCTGAAGTTAAAAAATACAGTACGTGAAATACTAAAAATTTCCTAGAAGGGCTCAACAGTAGATTTGAATTCCAGAAGAAAGAATTAGCAAATTTAAAGACAGGTTGGAAGAAATTATGCAATCTGAGGAACAGAGAGAGAGAGAGGGAAAAAACGAATGAAGAAAAATGAAAAAGGTCTTAGGATAATGTCGGACACCACAAACTGTACCAACACATATTTAATGGAAGTAAGAAAGAGAAGAGGGGAAGAAAGGAGCAGAAAACAAACAAACAAACAAAAAACATTCAAAGACATAATGGCTGAAAAATCCTCAAATTTATTAAAAAACATAAATGTACACATATGGGAAGCTTGACAAATTCCAAATAGGATAAACAAAAGTGATTCACTAAAAGAAGAGAATACTTGAACAACATAACAAAGTAAACCGGACAGACGTCTATAGAACACACTACCCAACAGCAGCAGAGAAAACATCATCCTTAAGTGCACATGGAAATACACTTTTCCAGGATAGAACATATGCTAGGCCATAAAACACACCTCAACACATTTTTAAAAAATTTTTATTTAAATTCGATTAATTAACATACAGTGTCTTATTAGTTTCAGAGGTAGAATTTAGAGATTCATCAGTTGTATACAACACCCAGTGCTCATTATATCAAGTGCCTTCCTTAATGTCCATCACCCAATTACCACATCCCCTACCCCCTTCCCCTCCAGCAACCCTCAGTTTGTTTCCTATAGTTAAGAGTCTCTTATGATTTGCCTCCCTGTTTTCATCTTATTTTATTTTTTCTTCCCTTCCCCTATGCTTATCTGTTTTGTTTCTTAAATTCCACATATGAGTGAAATCATATGGTAGTTGTCTTTCTCTGAGTGACTTATTTTTCTTAGTGTAATACCCTCTAGTTCCATACACATCATTACAAATGGCAAGATTTCATTCTTTTGATGGTTAAATAATATTCCATTGTAGATATACACCACATCTTCTTTATCTATTCATCTGTAGATGGACGTCTGAGCCAATACATTTGAAAAGATAGAAATAGTAAGAACAATGTTTTCTGACATAATGGAATAAAATTATAAATAACAATATAAAATTTTTAAGAACTTACAAATAGGTGGAAGTTAACATAATCTTAAATAAGCAATAGAAATCAAAAGAGAAATAAGAAATGCTTTGAAAGAAATAAAAATGAAAAAAAAATACAAAACCTATGAGATGTAATTAAAGCAGTACTGAGAAGGAAATTTATAGCTGTAAGTGCCTGCATTTAAAAAAAAAATCTCAAATCAATAGCCTAATTTTCCATCTCAAGACACCAGAAAAAGAAGCAGCTAAACCTAAAGCAAACACAAAGATGGAAATAATAGAATGGAAATTAATGAGATAAAGAAAAGAAAACCAATAAAGAAAATTGATGAGACCAAATCTGGTTCTTTGAAAAGATGAATAAAATGGACAAACTTTTAGCTAGATTGATGAGCGTGAAAAAAGTGAGAAGAGTTGGATTTCTAAAATAAAAAATAAAAAGGGATATTACCATTACCCTATAGAAATAAAAAAGAATTTTACAGAAATACTATAAACCATTAAATTAGATAAAAAATTAAATAAGAAATTCCTAAAAGGCACAAACTGTAGAAACAGACTCAATCTGAACAGACCAATAACAACAGATTGAATTAAGAATAAAAATAAAAAAAAAAAAACTACCCACAAAGAAAATCCTAGGTCCATATAGATGTCTTCCTGGGTGAATTCTACCAATCATTTAAAGAAGAATTAGTACCTGTTCTTCACAAACTCTTCCAAAAAATAGAAAAGATGGTAATACTTATCAACTCATTCTCTGAAGCCAGTGTTACCCTGTTACTAAAACCACATCACAAAGAAAACACCTACAGACCAATATCTCTTATATATATATGGAAAAAAAATCCTTTACAAAACATTAGCAAATTAAATCCAGTAACATATAAAAGGATTTATCAAAAAATGCAAGATTGGTTTAACATCTGAAAATCCATTAAGGGAAAGAATCATATCAATCAACTAAAAAAACCAAAATCACATGATTATATCAACAGTCGCAGAAAATACATTTGACAATATCCGATACCATTTCCTGATTTTATATATATGTAAGTATATGTATATATATTTATACTTATTAATATAAGTTTACATATATTCAGGAAACTAGGAATACAAGTGAAATTTCTCAATGCAATAAGGGGCATCTATGAAAAACTGACATCTTGTTTAATGATGAAAGACAGTTCTTTTTCCTCAAGATCAGGAACAAAGCAAGGTGTCTGCTCTCACCACTTCTATTCAACATTGTACTGAAGGTTCTTGTCAAGACAATTAGGAATGAAAAATAAATAAAATGCATTTAGGTCAGAAGGAAAGTAAAACAATCTATTTGCATATGACATGATCTAGAGATCGACAATTCTAAGGAGTCCGCTAAAACTGTTAGAACTAATAAAAGTTTTCAGCAAGGTTGCAGGATACAAGACCAATATAAAAGTCAATTGCATTTCTATACATTCACAATGAAAAATCTGATAATGAAATTAAGAGTACAGTTCCAATAGCATTTAAAAAATAAAATATTTAGGAATAAATTTAACCGAGGATGTGCAAATCTTACACTCTAAAAACTATAAAACATTGTTGAAAGAAATTTTTAAAAGATCTAAATAAATGGTAATTATTCATAGTCATAGATTGAAAGATTTAATTTAAGATGGCAATATTCCCCAAATTGATTTACAATTCAATGCAATCTCTATCTGAATCCCAGCTGGCTTCTTTGAAAATTGACAAGCTAATTCTAAAATTCGTGTGGAATTGCAAGTGACCAAGAATGGGCAAAACTACCTTGAAAATAAAGGATAAAGTTGGAAGATTCACATATCTTAATTTTGAAACTAACTACAGAGGGATGGTAATCAAGAGAGAGTGGTACTGATGTAAAGGTAGACATGCAGATTAATTGAATAGAATTGAGAGTTCAGACATAGACCGCTGTGTCTATGGTCAACTGATTTTGAGAAGGGTAAAAGGTTGTTCCATGGGGAAAGAATAAACTTTTCAACAAATGGTGATGGAGAACTTGATAGCCTAGTGAGAAGAATGAACTTAGATGCTTTATTTCATACCCCATACAAAAATTAATTCAAAGTGAATCAGAAACCTAAATGTAAAAGCTAAAACTTAAAACTCTTAGCAGAAAACATAGAGGTAAATCTTTATGGCCACAGATAGGCAATAGTTTCTTTGCTATGACACCAAAAGCACAACCAACAAAAGAAAAAATTAGACAAATTATATTTGATCAAAATTAAAAAACTTTTAGGCCTTTATTTTTTTTAAAGATTTTATTTATTTATTTATTTGAGAGAAAGGAAGAGAGAGCGCACAAGTGGGGACAAGGGAGAGGGCAGTGGCAGAGGGAGAAGCAGGCTCCCCGTTGAGCAGGGAGTCTGAGGCAACTTGGGGCACAATCCCCGAACCCTGGGATCATGACTTGAGCCTAACACAGACATTTAACTACTGAGTTACCCAGGCACCCCCCAAAAAAAACTTTTGCGCTTTAAAGGATGCTATCAACAAAGTGATTTTGTTCTTCAAAGAACAGTCAAGAAAGTGAAAACACAATCTTTAGAATGGGAGAAAATGTTTGCAAACTATATATCTGAAAAGGTATTTGCATCCAGAATATATAAAGAACTCTTACAACTCAATAATAAAAAGACAAATGACTCAGATAAAAATAGGCAAAGTATCTGAACACACATTTCTCCAGAGAAGACATACAAATGACCGTCAAATAGGCCTATGAAGGAATGTTCAACATTATTAGTCATCAAGGAAATGCAAATCAAAACAACAGTATTTTACCATTTCATCTACACTAGGATAGCTGTAATCAAAATCTCAAATAATAACAAGAATTGAAAAGAATGCAGAGAATTCCATCATACACTGCTGGTAGGAATGTAAAATGGTGGAGACACTCTGAAAAACATTCTGGTAATTCCTTAAATGGTTAAACTTAGAGTTACTATATGACCTAGAATTCCACTACTAGTTATTTACCCAAGAGAAATGAAAACATGTCCACACAGAAACTTGTACACAAATGTTTAATAGCATCATTCATAATAGCCAAAAGGTGGAAATAATCCAAATGTCTGTCAACTGATGGGTGGATAAACAAAATGTGGAACTGCCATACAGTGGTGTATTGTTTGACAGTGAAAAGCAATGAAGTACTGATACATGCTGTAACAAGGATGACCCTTGCAAACATTATTCTAAATGAAAGAACCCAGTTGCAAAATATCACATAGCATATGATTCCATTCATATAAAATTTCCAGAATTGAAATACAATGCAAAAGTTGATGTGTTGCTGCTTTGGTCTTGGGAGAATGAATAAGTAAAGGATAGGGAGTTTCTTTTTGAGGCAGTGAAAATTTTCTAAGGCGAATTATGGTAACAGTTGCACATAAACTGTAATATACTAAAAATCACTGATTGCACACTGCAAAAGAGTGAATTTTATGGTATGCGAATTGTATCTCAATAAAATCGTTAAAAATCTATAAATTCTAAAATTATCTTTTTAATTATAAAAGTTCCATAATTTGGCACTGGTAATAATAAAAATAGTTTTAAAATCTTCAAATAAATAAAATGTAGTTCAATGAAAAGAAACAATAACTGCTTATAAAAAATGTAAACAATGCAAAAATGAATAAAAAAAACTCATAGACTTGATGGGTGGGTGTAGAGCGAGAGGCAGGAATATAACTTTAAAACGTGACTTTATTCTTTGATAGGGTCATTTTTGTGCAGTTCTGTCAAAACTGATTATTTAAAATGGCTTTGTCCAAATGCCCCACATTGCTGTGGAATCGCTCTCTTTGCTACAATCAATTCATCTTCCAAATTTTTTGATCTGCTAACAGCTTTGTTGCCACCTTCCAAGAATCCGTGGCCCATTCTTTCATTTCAGGCCATTAAGTTGACTTTTTTAAAATCCATGATTCAGTATCATTATGCTTCTAGTAATTTTATTGAGAAAAGAGAGTAAGTTAATTGTCTTCCCCTAAAACTTAATCATTCTCTGTTCTCTTTATCCTTTTGCTTTGCTGTCAAAAGACTCAAAACCTGTTTTCTTTGAGGTTTGGTTTGGTTTTTTTTTTTCTTTCTCAGTCAGCCCTTCAAGGCACTCTGCCCATATTTTTTCCAATTCTGTTTCTGTCTCTATTGTAAATGTTTATATATGTTTTTTTAAATAAAATATTAAAATTTTAACATCTTTATTAAATATTTGTATACATATTTATATAAAATTGTTACATAATTCTATTCAGCAATAACAATGTAGTTTTAAAAAATTTTATATTAAGATAGAAACTTAGACTAAAGGCAACACCTAGACTAACAGATATAAAAAAAAAACTAGAGCATAAATCCAAAGTGTCACATAGTTTGTCTTTTTATAAACCAGGAAGAGAGCTAATTTTGATTCAGCTTGTAAAACTACGTGCAGCACCATTGCTTACAAAGTAGACTTCTTTACTCTGGACATTTACAAAGATTTTTTTCCAACCCACCACTGCTAAGCATGTTCTCAGCTACTAAGAGGGTTGCCTTGGGATTATTCTTGGCTTTATTTGTTGTTGTTGTTGTTGTTTTCCAATTACAAAAAATACATCCATTGCTCAGCTTTTAGTTATAAATGCTACTAAGCTTACTTCTTCTCTAATTGCATTATTTAACCTAATTCTCAAAATAACAATTGATAAGCATTGCTCTAACTAAAATTGCAGCAGTAAAGCCAATGGCCTATTATTTCAGAGCTAACACTACTAAAATAACACAAATTCTAGAAAGAGTAAGGAACAGAAAGAAATCCAGTGCAGATGTTTCAAATAAAAGTACTTTAATAAGGGAGTTATACAGAGAGTTGTGGAAAATGTTAAGGTGCTAGCAAGGAATATTGAGACACCCAGACTTGGAACAGTGAAAAAGTGTTAACACCAGGAGGGCTGAAAAGGCAGGGAGATGAAAATGTGTTGTCAAAGACTTGTGAGAGCATCTGGAGAGCAGAGACACCCAGAAGGAGCTTCTGTCACTGAAGAACACGGGCACAGGCACAGACAAGGGAGAGAATAGGGAAGATCACCCAGATCTTTCTTTCCTCTAGGTATTTGATTTTCAGTGAGTGTCTCCCATTAGCCAAATCTAAGAGAAAACTGCCAACCACAGAGCCCAAGAAATGAAGCCTATGGTTATAGCTGCCTTACACATAAGGGAGAGAAGGCCAGGACAGGGAATTTACCTGCGGAGGCAAATGTAGACTAAGCTAGCGTAGGTACTAGAAAAAAGGAATCCAGGAATCTCAAGAAATATTCCTGCACCAAATATGCAGGACCCAGAGGTAGCTGCCAATTTTTAGCTCTTCTGCAAAAATAGTATACTTTCCAAAAGGTATTTCCACTGATGAATAGAATGTTCATTTCCCTTCGCTGTCTCCTCAATACTTCACCTCTGATGAAGAACCCTTTTTTCATAGTCATCTTCTAGTTATCTAGAGGATGCATTAAAATTTTCCTGGGAAGAAATTTAGAAGTTGAAATAGACATACGACATTCCTTTTATGGGGTCTGGATTGAATACTAGAAATGGTCAATCGGACTGGGGAAGTCAGGTTATTGGTCAAGAGCCACAGTCTCTCTTTTTCATGAAGCTGCTGCCTGTACATGGAATAATTACTACTGGCATCCTTACCCAATTTGGTTTCAAAATGTAGGGCTACCTGGCCGTTACCTCATAATTGTCATAATAACTAAGCTATTACTATTACTGAGCAGTGCAGAAGTCATCACTGAATAGATTCAAATCTCTATAGTGCCTACAGCCTCGATCATAAAACAAGCACTTGTGAAGTACATCATGTTATTTGGTCTGTCATACAATATCGGCATCATTACGCTTGTGCCAGTCAGGGTGGCAGCAGGAAAAGAATTCCACTCTGATGACTCAATTGAAGAGATTTTAATGAGACAACTGCAGAGGAGAGCACAGGGTTAAGGATATTTGCAAAGGATTGAGGCACCCAGAAATTTTCAGTCGTGGGAAGCTATTACCACCCTTGGGCAGAAGGGGCAAAGATGGGTCTAGATAATGTGACCAGATCCCTGTGAAAGCTGGAACTCTGGAGGAGGGACAGACAGAAGTTGCGCTCATGTGAGATGACACGGCTGCTTCCAAATATAAAACATAGAAAGAGGGAGGAGAAGGTAAATCCCCCCACTTCTCTCTCTTTCTCCATCTAGCCTTGACTGACCCCTAACCCTGACTGCATCTCACTACCTGACAGTGGCAAAGGCACTCAGGTAGTGTGGTCCATTGGAGCCAGCCTGTCTGGTACATAGCAAGACAGAGAAAAGCAGGTTGGGGCAGGGGTGTTTCTAATGAAAAATAGCACAGCATCCCTTCATAACTTACTAAAAGTACCACGTAGTAATAAAATATTGGGAGAAGCCTAGATTTGACTCTGCCAAGGAGACTTAATTACTGAAGTGCCAAAAGATATTGTTAGGTATATAACAAATGTCGTAAACCTAAAAACAGCTGCTTAAACTTTCCATCTTAGGGCTGACAGTGTGGTTCAGGCATAGAAATACTAAGTATACAATCCATTTTGTGGAATTTTGTATGTATTTAACATATATATTCTGTTTTTGTCTTATCAGTAACCTCTTTCAAAAATTTTTTTTCAAATAACAACTTTATTCCCTAAACCAACTAAGTATGATATATTATTTTAAAAGAGCGGGATTGTTAATTATGGAAATTACTTCAAATATAAATTGAATACTATGATTTGGCATCAAAGCACAGTGGCAAGGGATTTTCTATGTCACCGTTTTTTTTCTTGATTAGTATGCACAAAATTATATGCCTCCTTTCCACTCCGGCATTATTGCATCTGTCACATCACAAATAATATGATCAGTCAGAATGTCCCCATGGTCAGATGCATTGTTTTTCTAAATTTGGCATTTTAACTGCTTTTTCATTTTACAATGTGGGCAGCAAAATTGGTTTTAGATCCAAAAGATAAACCATATTAGTAAACCGTAAGAAGAAATATTGCATTACAAATGAAAATTTCACCAAAGTTTCATTTAATTGTAGCCTTTATAAGGACAGCATCCCTCCAGTTTAATCTTCAGATACAATTGTTGCCATGCCTTTTGCTCTCTTGCTGTTAAAGCTACATCTAATAAGGTTAACTCTTCCTTTGATATAATTTGAAGCAAGCTGTTCACACAGTTGTAGCTATAATGACTCCAGAGACTTTTAGCTTCTTGATATTTTTATTAACATTTTAACATCTAGGACTAAAAGTAAAATAATTTATATTTTAAATATTTACTTAGATCTCTTATGATTGGTAATTTTATAATCTCATGAGCCTTCAGAGAAAAATTTTGAAAAGTAATTTAAACCTATCTTTCCTCAAAACACAATGAAACTCTTTAAATGGCTTCAAATTCAAGACAAATCCACATTCACCTTTCCACTTTTCCCACATCTCTTTGAATGGTACCTCTCACATCCTCACTAAATGTGTGTGCAAATACATACACACACACGTAAATCCATTGTAGCCCTGGAAAAGCAGGTGGATTAAGATTATTTGATGATTCAGAAACTGTATAATTTCTGTAAAATAAAAACAACAAAGATCATATTGCCAGAACACCTAATTATATAGATGTATGGCCTAAGAACCAATTCAGGTCAAGGAGAGACCTCTAGATAAGTTAAATGAATGCATTTTCTTAACTAAACTCCAGAAAAACCTCTCACTTTGAGCATGTCATGGAACTCTGCAAGCCCATTGAAAGCACTGACAGCTGAGTTCATGCTATGTTCTGTGCACACAGAGTGCAACTGTGGCATTTGTCATGTTTCTTCTGGCCATACTGCTCCTTTCAGTGAAATAACCCTGTCACAGTAGACCCCTAGCATGGACATTAAGACTAGAGAAACACAAGGCAGTCTTCTCCCTAACTTTAGGTTTTTCACACCTCTGTCACCAAATGAGCAATAACCTGTCAAAGATGGCAGAGATATCTCCCAAAGTGCTCCACTTGTAAGGGCTCTTCTTCCTACTTCTTTACTTGAGGGAGTTGGTGGTCTATCAGCATACCCCCCTCCCACACAGCCTAAACAGAAACACACCAATCAGTAGGTCCAGGAAAAGCCACCTGTATGCTTGGTGTTTGGACTTCTTCTCTATCTACACTTACTTTTCTGGTGAATTCATAACTTTAAATACCAACACGAAGCCTGTGACTCACAAATTATTATCTTTACCCTGGGTGTCTCCCATGAACTGCACATGAACACGTCCAAATGTCCATCTCTTTTCAGATGTCTAACAAGTATTTCAAATATAGCATGTACAAAACTCAACTCCTGGTCTTTCCCTAAAACCTGCTATCAAGTCTCAGTAAGAGCTTTTCTTTCTTCTTGACACTTAGACCTGAAATCTGGGAGACATCCTTGACTCCTATTTTTCTCCCATACCCCACATGCAATATACCATCAAATCCAATTGTTTTCTAATTCATCTAGAATCCCACTGTCTCTCACTGCTGGCACTTTATGACCTTGCCTGAGCACCATTGCTCCTCCCCTAGGATAACTTCAATAGTCTTCTCTAACTGGTCTTCTTGCTTTCACTCTTGCTCTCTTATTATTATCAACTCTGCAGCTAGTGTAATCCTCTTAATATTAATCAAATTAAGTTTTTGCTTTACTCAAAACCTTCTGATGGCTCTCCACTTCAATCAGACTAAAAGCAAAAGTTCATAAAATCTCAGATTATTTAGTTCTGTATTATTCCTTGACCTTACCACCAATTCTTCTCCCTTCAATCTGATCACTACAATCATAGTTGTCTCCTTGTTGTCTGTGGAATATTCTAAGCACATCCCAGCTTTGGTCTCATCACACTTATTGTTTCCTTGGAATGAAACACTTTTTATCTGATATTTCCTTGCTTTGTTTCTTCATCTGCTTTGGACAGATCCTTGCTCGAATGTCATCCTCTCAATAAGACCCACCCTGATTCCTCTATTCAACTTTTTAATATCATGCACAAAAATAAACTCAAATATAGATTAAAGACCTAAATCTGAGACCTGAAGCCATACAAATCCTAGAAGAGAACACATAACAACTTCTTATGAGATATGAATCCTGAGGCATGGAAAACAAAACAAAAATAAACTATTGTAACTACATTGGAATAAAAAGCTTCTGCACAGTAAAGGAAACAACCAACAAAACTAAAAGGCAACCCACAGAATGGGAGAAGATATTTGCAAATGATATATCTGATAAAGGATTAGTATCCAAAGTGCACAGCATACTTATAAAACTCAACACCCAAAAACGAAATAATCCAATTTAAAAATGGCAGAAGACATAAATAGATATTTTTCCAAAGAATACATACAGATGGGCAACAGACACATGAAAAGATGCTCAACATCCCTGATCATCATGGAAATACAAATCAAAAGTATAATGAAATATCATCTCACACCTGTCAGAATGTCTAAAATCAACAACACAAGAAACAGCAGGTGTTGGTGAGGACGTGGAGAAAGGGGAACTCTCTTGCACTATTGGTGGGAACACAAATTGGTACAGCCACTCTGGAAAACAGTGTGGAGGTTCCTCAAAGAGTTAAAAATAGACTACCCTATGATCCAGCAACTGCACTACTAAGTATGTATGCAAAGAATACAAAAATACTAATTCAAAAGGAACATGCCCCCTGATGTTTATAGTAGCATTATCCACAGTAGCCAAATTATGGGAGCAGCCCAAGTGTCCGTAGACTGATGAATGGATAAAGAAGACGTGGTATACATGATGGAATATTGCTTAGCCATAAAAAAGAATGAAATCTTGTCATTTGAGAGGACGTGGATGGGGCTAGAGAGTACTACACTAAGTGAAATAAGTCAGGGAAAGACAAATACCACATGATTTCACTTTATGTGGAATTTAGGAAACAAATGAGCAAAGGGGAAAAGGAGAGAGAGGCAAACCAAGAAAAGACTCTTAACTATAAAGAACAAACTGATAGTTACCAAAGGGGTGGTGGATGGGATGGGTGAAATAGACGATGGGGATTAAAGAGTACACTTGTTGTGATATATAGAAATGTTGAATCGCTTTATTGTACACCTGAAACTAATATAACACCGTATGTTAACTAGCTGAAATGTAAATAAAAACTTTAAAAAACCTCAGAAAACTAAGGAACAGGACAAGGTATTTTTTTTAACAACACTCATGAATCTTGGTTTCAAAGACATCACATCCACAGAAGAGTAGGCTGCTATGCCAAAAGAACCATTGGAGAACCAGAAAGTCCTCTTGGAATTTAAAAATGTACTTGATAAAATTTAAAAACCAAAAAGTGGATGTAATTGCATAATAGTTGCTTCAGAAAACTGAACTGGTGATTTGGAATCTCATCTTGAGCAATTTTTCCATGACTTAAAAAGAAAACAAAATAGAAAGTACAGAAGAGAGCTTAAGAGACAAGAACTATGGACCTAAAACATACAATACTGACTTATTAAAAGTATCAGGAGAAGAGAATGGAGTAAACGTTAGAGAATAAATGAAAGAAAGAAAAAGAAAGAAAGAGAAAGGAAGGAAGGAAGGAAGGAAGGAAGGAAGGAAGGAAGGAAGGAAGACAGAAAAAGAAGGAAAGAAAGAAAGAAAGAAAGAAAGAAAGAAAGAAAGAAAGAAAGAAAGAAAGAAAAAAGGAAGGAAGGAAGGAAGGAAGGAAAGAAAGAAAGAAAGAAAGAAAGAAAGAAAGAAAAAGAAAAAAGAAAGAAAGAAAAGAAAGAAAAGAAAATCTACTGAGCTGATGGACTTGAGTTATCAGGACAAAAGTGCACCACAAGTATAGCAAGAAAGAGTGCATTAAATTAAAATAAAATATGTTTATAGATATCTTCTTGTCAAAATTCTACAAAGAGAAGAATCCAATTTTCTAGAAATAAAAATAGTTAACTAGACGAGAGAGACACACAAACTAACATTAGATGTCTAAATTTTAATCGTAAATACTAATACCTAAGAATGTGTATCTAAATGTGTAGATTTAATATATGTTTCTATGCTCTGACATAAAAGTAATCAGTTAAAAACAAATTAATACTTATGTGAAAGAATGTATTGTTCTTTAATTGCCTTTTCTTACATAAACATTTTAAACTGAGCTAAAGAAACTCTTCAGGAAAGAAATTGTTGTTATTTCTCTCCTCTTGGATGAAAATTCTTGATTATCTTAGACTTTCTATGGACTAAAGCACCATAATAGAAGGTATTAGGAAGGGACACCAAAGCACATTGAAGGTATAACTACATTTTAAAATAGAAATAAGCATACTACATCATATTCATGCACTCAGATCAGATAAGACTGATTCACAACTGCTCACAAATCTTGTACATTAATTTGAAACAAGATCTATGTATTTAATAAATGGAAGCTGATTTACATTAATCATGTGGGAAAGTGTGAAATAACTATAATTAGAAGAATGAAGTATATATTTGTGTATGAGATACATATAAATATGTACACACACACACACACACACACACACACACACACACTACAGTTACTGGGAGCCCCTTCCCTTACCAAAGATATACTTACCAAAGATATACTTAATAATTGTTTCCTAGGATTTTTGCTTTCATAGTTGATATACCTCACCCTATTTTATATTCCCCAAATTATAAAGGTTCTCAAACATATTATCCGTCATTATGTCCACCTATTTATGGCTTTAGTGAAATGACTATTATTAGACCATTAGGGGGACAAATCACTTCAAAATATTTTATATTCCCTAAAAATAATATAAGCAGAAAAATGATTTGTAAAACCATGATTATCAGCATAAAGCAAATAAGAAAAATCACTTATATTACACAAAATTTAAATATTCAAATAAATGACATGCATTTTTAACTTATTCTACTTTCCTACAATGATAGCTATCATACTGAATAAAACACATTTCACATATCATGTCCAATAAATCATTTAGGTTCATAACACATATATATCCACACATATATATACCACCTTTCCTAGTTTATAATTTTTAATTCAACTGAATTAAAGTTAATATGATAAAATTGTACATATACCTGTTTACACAGTATGGAAATAACTGTCTATACACCAGTGTTGCAATTACTGCAGGCGTTCTGATATAAGGGTGAAAGAATCTATGGTTTTACAGATGCCACCTAAACATTTAGGTGAAAGATGCACTACAAAACCAATACTATATTGCTGGAAAAAAATAATGTGCAGAATAGTTTTCCATCTATACCTCTCTTGTGATCATTTTAGGTAGACAACCTAAACATCAATCCGAGTTTCCTTTCTCTATGTATTGTTAAGTGTTTCCAAGGCTAGAACACTTCTTTGAACCAATGTTCAGGTAAGACCCTCTTGCTTCTCAATGTTTTTGTCTGATCATTGAATACCCACTGAGTGTGGCCTTTGTTGTCTTTCCATTAGGAAGTAAGTGTTAACATCCGTAACCAGTGACGGTTATCATCCCTATCAGATGCCTTTCACTATCTTTTGAGGTCGGGGAGAGGTCACCAGGTATACATTTCCTATTCTACATTGTTTTACAGCTTTCCTCACTTGTAACAAATACTTTAGTATCTTTTAGCTTCTCTAGTAGCACTAAATCTCTCCAAGTTTCTTTAAAAGAGGTATTCCCAAATTAAAATCCATTCTCTCAGTGTCTTTATCAAAAGAACTGGAAGGAATTAGATAGTGACTGTCATAGAGTTTGGCCCATAATATCTCCTGTACTGCTGATGTGATAGAAGTGTTCTGTGCTCAGACCCAGTACATATCATGTGCATTCCTCTGAGGTCAGCAGCTCAGAGCAGAAGAGCTCAGAATTTATGTTTCAGAGACTGTTCCTTTCAGTCATAATAAACTATAATCGAAAATGTGCAAATTATAGATAATTAGAATATGCCATCCCTCCTCTGTTATCCACTTTGAAACAAACATATAGGAACACACTTTGTATTTTGAAAACAAACTCATCTCCTCAAAGCACATGTTTAAGATGCTTCTCTAGGGTATTTTGAGAAATGCTGATGCCACTTACTGAAAGGTGTGACTTGACATTGGAGAACAGAACAGACTGTGGAAATTGTAGCTGATTCAACATATCATGTTCACCTAAGGTGGCCTTTTATCCAGATACTACATTCCTATGAGAGAAGTAGATAAAGGGAATTTGTAACATGGAAAGGGGACTGCTATGGCAGACAACCTAATATCATTCCACTTATCTTTCTATATTTTAGTTTCCCCAGACATACACTTCTCTCATTTAACAAATAATCATTGAACAACAACTCTATGTCAGGCAGTGCACATCCTGAAGATGCATAGGGAGCAAAGACAAACAGTCCCTTTCACAAGATCACTAATGCCCTAGTGACAAGGCCTCTCCATCAAGGTGCTCTGATGAGGCAGTGCTGAATATGGCCATCACCATGGGACACACCCAGTTTTCACAGTGAAGCCCATCTAAATAAATCTGGTTCACCAGCTGGGAAATCTGGTGTCAAGCGACCTTAATAAAAGGGTTGAAATATAAATTTTGGAAACCTCTCTCTCTCCAAAACCTGCCTGTCAGACAATTTCTATAAAGTTCTAGCAAATCCCAGAAACTAGAGATAAACAACTTTCCCATGAGATCCATAAATTATGAGAAGCATTGAACTAAAGAAAACTGCCAAGTTTCCAAAAGTTACATGTTTTTCTAAGCTTTATCTGAAATTCTGGTCATACCATAAAGCCAGTTAGAAAATAAAAAGTAAACTATCCATGAATCTCACATGTCATAGTTGTCTAATATTTCCAACAGAATTCTTTGACAGGACTACACTTTGTTTTTAAGTTGTACATGTAAAGTTAACCATTTGTACTTGCCTTTAATATGCTTAAAGATAAACCTTGACCTGAGGTTGAAGTTTGGGTTCTCTTCCTCATATCCCACAGCGTGCTGGACTTCACCTTGCAAGACTTTACCCCACAATCCTGTGGCAGCCTGCTTTCCTGCCTGTCCCCTCCACAGCCCAACCTCTTTATGAAGGTAAGGTCCATGTCTACCTTAGTCACTGCTGTATGTCCAGTGCTTGACAAACAGAAAGGACTTATAAATATTTCTGAATAAATAATAAATTAATGTGAACCTTGGGTTTAAAAGATATGGCATAGGTGTCTGTATCTTAAATAAAATTGATTTTGTTTAAAATTTCTATAAGAGTTTATTTTTTTATATTTTTAAAGATTTTATTTATTAATTTGAGATAGATAGAGAGAGAGAGAGAGAGAGAAAATGAGCTAGAGAGCAAGAGCCCGGGATCAGAGGGAGAGAGAGAGAGACGGGCTCCCTGCTGAAGGGCTCCATCCCAGGATCCCGGGATCATGACCTGAGGTGAAGGCAGGCACTTAACCAACTGAGCCACCCAGGTGCCTTGAGTTTATTTTCATCTTCATATCTATTAAAGTCAAGATAACTAAAGTCAAGAGCATGACTCTGGAGTCAAACTTTGTAGATCAAATCCTGGTTGCATCAGTGACTTCAACTTACTTCTCTGTTACTTCAAGGTAGGTTCCTTTTAAAGTACTGGTGAGCATAAAATAAGAGAAATACTGTAAAGTATTGAGCTCAATACCATTTAGATGCTACTTCTGTTTGCCAATATTATTTTCACCAGTAAAATAAAGTGTAAAGTGATATTCCACCATACAGGGAAAGGATCTTTGGTCCACACCATTGGTTGCTCTGTGCAGCATTTTCAGGGACTTTGCCTCAAAATTAAGCATGGGTCCTAGCCCAAAATTAGGCATATATTTTCTTTCTTTGTCTATTCAGATGAAGTGGCTTTTTAGAAGTAGCAACAGACTTTAACAGAACAAATATTTCTCTAGCTGGTCCCTCCTCCAATTTCTGCATATCATATCTATAGAAAACCAAAAAGAACAAAACAATAATAATCAACTTCACTTGAATCACAAAATGCCATGCTATGCTATACATAATATGCTTTCCTTCACAGCTGGCACTTGTGTAATGTTGGTGGGTGCAGCCTTTACACAGGGTGGTTTAATAATTCCATACCTGGAAAATGCATACAGAAAGATATTAAATATGATGTTGTTTAATACAGCAAAAACAATTTAAAATCTAAACTTATTATTTGACTACATTAATAATTTAACAAAACCATCCTTTGTTCGAGGCTTCAGAATTTTTAATATATTATGATCTTGCATATATTTTTAGTATTTATAATTAGAAAGTCTTTTTTTTTAATTGGAAAGTCTTTATCTTCCTATCAGAAATGTATTTAAAACTACCCAAAAAAATGAACAGACATAAGAAAAAGAAAGAAAGTAAGCAAAATAGCAGTTTTGGAGAGGATGTTCACCAGAATGTTAACTTACAGGTGTTCATATTTTTAATCATATAACATTATAGTGTCTAAGTTATTAACTATATGTATTGCATTTTCTGTTACACAGACAAGTTTGAAAGCCATTGAAATATAAGACAAGATCTTCACTTGTCCATCTCTATTGAACTTATTGCAGTGCATTGATAATTATTTGTTGGATAAATATAAACATATATGAATAAATGAATGAATAGAATCATAAAAACATCATACATTTTATCTGGAGAAAAAGCAATGAACCAGCAGCCTTGGTAAGTAATCCCCTTTGCACTGAGAAGAGAAACAGCCAAACTAACCAAGTTCGAATGAAGTTTAGAACTAGACAGAGTTGTGTTTTGCATCCTCCACTTCCCCCCTCTCAGTTTCACACTTGAACGCTTATTCTCCCATTCTCTTCCATTTTTAACAAAACCTGCTTTTACAAAATTATTAGTATCTGTCATCTGCATGTTGACGTGAATTCAGTTTATTGTTCCTCTTTCCAGGTGTCTTGGTGAGGTTTAGCTTGGCTAATCTCCTTTGCTGTAGTCAGGTTCTCTGGTCATCAGACTCCAAAGTCATGCCTAAGATGTAAAGTTGGTTGATGCAATTTGCTTAGAATGCAGCAGTTCATACACTAGTGCTATGTTTGAAACACATGTGAGTAGTTGGCTTTTAGTTGCGTATTCTAAAAGGATTGCTAAGTTGTGAGACTGTACACATGTGCAGCTTCCACATCAATGCTTAGGCCCCACTGACAAGAAAAAACAGTTCATTAAGGACCTACGTGGTCTCTGCAGATGATATTGGCTGATTTGATCCCTGACACTTGGCCATTCTCTCCCAGTTAAGAGCATATCCAGCTGGCTCCATGTGAGAGAAGGCCTAGCGGCTGTGTCTCAAGGTTAACCTAAGACTTCAGGAACTACACCAGATCCTAGATTGCTGCTTCTACTGAGTCCCACTGGTGAAAGAACTGTTCCTCCTTTAAGCAATCAAGACTCACTGTCTATGTATACCCTTTCAGGATGACTCCACCTGTCTCTTTCCTCCCTCTGCATAAACAGAATCTGATAAAGAGTTGAGAAACCAATACCTTGGACTTGCCTCTTCGCCAAGACTTATGATACATTTTGCCTGTGTTTAAGCCATACTTTGTGAGACTGTATCTTTATGTAAGGATTCATGTATTCAAAGGAAAAATACATTGATTTTTCTCTACTTCTTCGGCTAGTACACTGTGAAAATTATGGAATGAAATGTTTTAAAAATCCATTACCTGTGACCAAGATCCTGCCTCAGCACCCTTGGCCTTGCTATTCTCACTTCCTGGACTGCTCTTTTCCAAATATCTGCTCCTTATCTTCTTCAGTTTTTATTCAAATGTCAGAGCCTATCATGGGCATTCTATGTAAATATGCAGCCCATTGTCCACTAGGATTTCGTATTTCCCTTTTACATCCTTAGTTTTCTCCATTACAGTCATTATCATGTTACTTCTTCCATATTCATCTAATTTATTGGCTATTTGCCTTCAGGGATGCATACACTCCACTAGGGTGCATATTTTTGTTGTTTTGTCTACTGCTGTGACCTCAGTGCCTAAATCTGTATCTGGTACCTAGTAGGTATTCAATAAATGTGTTAAATAAACAGTTGTACAAATATTTTATAATTACAACAGTTATTGGTGTACAGTTTTATGAGAGAGGAAGTTAAGTCAGTTAGGAGAGGCAGAAAAGGCTTCACTGAGGATAAAACAATTGAGGATGGATGATTGACAAATTCAGTCAGGTGGAGAGGCTGGGAAAGAACATCTGGCAGAGTCAATGGTGGTGGCTTTGAGGCCAGAATTATGTGGTTCAAGACCTGAGAGAAGACAGATGCTGCTGGAGAAATGAGCAAAGCAAAGGGTGGTCTGAATCTGGATGGATGTGCGGGCAAGAGCCCAACCATGAAGGGGCATGTGAGCCATGTAGGAATTTTGGATTTTGTCCTAAGGGGGGGGGCAATTAATCATTTTAAATAGAAGAGTAGTGTGATTGTACTAGTGTTTTAGAAAGTTTATTTTAACTCCAATATGGAGAATGACTGAAGGAGTTCAAGATGAAGTAGGTGGTCTCTACTCTCATAAAGCATACACTCTCATGAAGAAACAAAGTAATAAATAATCAAATTTTGTATTTCATCAATTCAGAGCACTCATTTCTTTTCATATTTTAAAATTCCTGAAACAGGAATGGATTACCACCAACAGTGTCTTAAATGTGATAAAGTGTGGTGAACAAGAAAACATGAGATAATGATATGAGGAAAAACATAAAGACATGACAGAGAGTGAATATAATACTCCTTTGGGCTGTGTAGTCAGACAAGGCCTTCTACATGCTGAGTTTAAAATGAGATCTAATTGACCAGAAAGAGCTTCTATAGCAGATATGGAAAGAGAACATACCAACCAGAGGGGACAACTAGTATTAGGACCCAAGGACAGGAATGAGATTGGTGCATAGCAGCTATCTTTTGCGTAGTGACTTAGTGACTTAACACAACATCTGTATTTGTCACAAAGCTTAGCAGCTTGGGCTGGGCTCAGCTATAGCAACTTATCCCATGACCTCTGAACTCACTCATGTGCTGGGCTCACTGCATGTCTGGAGGTTGAGTGGAGGTTGGCAGAAATAATAAAGGAAACTGAGCTGTGTGTCACTCATGAAACAGCAGGGTAATTCAGGCTTCTTCCACAAGCATCCAGGGAGGGAAAGGTTCCCAATGTGTAGTGTTTATCAAGCCTCCTCTTATATCATATTTGCTCTTGTCTCAGTGGTCAAAATAAGTCACAGGGCCAAGTCAATCACTGTGGGAGGGCCACAGAAGGGTATGCACACAGGGAGAGGTGATGCATTGGGACTCTTTCTTTGACAATATCCCACAGTGATTTGAGGAACAGAAAGAAAGTATAGCTATAGCTAAAGCATAATCAACCAACAGAGGGAGGTGGGAGATAATGAATTCAAAAGAGAAGGAAAATAAGATTCAAATCATGTAGGGTCTCACAGGCCGGAAAATGTCTGATTGTTTTCAAAGTGGTTGGAGGGATACCATAATGTTCTTAGCAGCAGAAAAAATTAATTTAATTTATAAGTTCAGTCTGGCTACTTATAATTCATGATGAGAGATGTGTATTACTTAATAGGATGAGAAGGTAAACAGGAAGCCAGTGATCCTGGGAAGGGACAATTGTGGTATGCCCAAGGGTGGTGGCAATGAGATATGTGGATGAACAGAAGATCCTTAGGAAATAGCAGTGAGACCTTGATTAGATCTGGAGGATAAAGACCATTGAGATTCTTGGTCTCTGCCTAGTAACTCATTCTGGTTCCCGCAGCTCACATGGTTCCCAGAACTCATGAAGGGCCTTGTTCAAAACTAGCACTTAGTACATTTGCTTAAAAAAAATGGATACATTAACAAATTAATCACCCCTTTGATTTTTAACATCAACTGTAACTGCCTAGACACAGGCAGGGGCTGCTAACTAATTCAAGTTTTTCATAGCACTCTGGGGTGTTTTGCTGCTATATTTACTGTACTATTTGTCTTTTGCTGTGTGCAAATTACCTCAAAATGTAGTGACTTACAATAAGAAACATTTATCATCTCACAGGAATCAGGATGGTTCTGACTCAGGGTCTCTCGGGAGCCTGCAGATAAGATGTTGGCCAAGACTGCAGTCATCTGAAGGCTTCACTGAGATGAAGGATCCACTCGAGGCAGCTCACTCATATAACTAGCAAGTTGGAACTGAGCACTGGCAAGAGGTCTCAGTTTCTCTCCAAGGCTGACTCCTCCATGCATACCTCTCCACAGACTGCTTGCACCTCATCATAGCATGGCAGGTGACAGCAAATGTCTCCTCTTCAGGACCTAGTCTTGGAAATTACACGTCATCACTACAACCACATTCTATTAATTACAAGTGAGTCACCAAGTCCAGTACAACATCTAGAGGGAGGGAGATGAGTCAAACAATTTGTGGGCAGATTATAAAACCACTAGATTACTAACAATAATCACCATCTTTTGAGTACCTAACAGGTATCAAGAACTGTGTTTGCTATTTTATATACACTCTCTCACCTTCACCCTCAGATTGGACTTTATAGATAAGGAGACCTAAGGCTCAGAAAGTTTACTGGCTTGTCTAAGATATCAAGGCTAGAAAGTGATAGAGCCAGGACTCTGAATCCAGTCATTGTAACTTCAAAATGGTTTCCATTTTATACCACTACTGGGCCTTCATCCTTTCCCTCAACCACATACAAAACTTTAAGAAAAAGCTTGGCATTTCAGAAAACTAATCACATATAATTCATCATCTGTTTCTTTTAAGCCATCTGCTACACAGAAGCACTGACCATGTTCTCAAAAACATAAAAGCATATTAATTTGATTCTATCTAGAGCTGTGATAATCATTAAGACTTATAATTTAAACTTATTAAACAAGTTAATGATATGAATAAGATTAAATTTAAAATCTGATTGTTTTCACAGACATCAATTATGCAAAATTAAAAATCATAATATTTTCAGTAAAGCAGGTCTAGTAAGATTCATATAATCTAAAACTCTTGGATGAATTTGTCTCTTGTACTGGAAATAATTAATGCTAAAATTTCTCCTAAGACACAGTTTTTAATTGATTCACTATTTCAAGCTGACTTTCTTCCTTATCTTCTTTTATTCTATGTTTTCCTTTAAATGTGGTGTGATTGAGACTATTTCAATGCCTTGAATCCAAACTACTAACAATAGGATGTTAATAAAGAAATATCATTTGAGGAGTGCTTCTGACGCTTGTAACCATGCTAAGAAATGTAAGCTACAGCTACACACAGAAACCAATCTGCTGAATTTGGAGATATGCTTAGCTCAGATAGTGCCTGCTATGAAAAATAAGTTTATTTTAGAGTGCCCTGAACGTCTATCCTGAACAATGTTAGCTGACATAAAGAAAAATGCACTAGAATAGTGCCTCCATAGCTCTGAGAGAATGAGTTGGAATCCTATTCCCCAGTCTCTAGCCTGTGGCAGGCACCTGCCTTCCATATCAGCTCTTACCTGTCTGAGTGAGGACCAGGCGGGCCTGAGAGAGGCCAAGGGCATGTCCATTTGCCTTCTGGGATTCCTTTTCAGATCTCCCACTGGGAGTTTCAGATATTCCCCAGAATGCATTTTCCCATTTTTCCCCTGCCAAGTCACTACTCTCTCTCTATGTGTGTGTTTGCCTAGTTCATGTACAGGACATATTCCTTTACATTTTCTCACTCACTCTCTGTCTCCCATACTTCCTTTCCTCACACACCCCTATTAGGGAAAAATCTGCCTCTGTCTGCCTGTTTTAGATGTGGTTTCTACTAATTTTGAAAAGAAAGTATATTCTGGGAGAGCCTGAATAATAATAGCTAACATCGGTAGAAAGAGGTCACTATGTGCCAGATACTCTTCCAAATGCTGGTCATGTGTTATCTTAATCCTTATCACAACCTTTAAGGAAGGTAACACTATTGCCCATACTTTATAAATATGGAACCAAGGCACAGAGAACAAGTGATATTCCTACTATCCCGAAGCTAATAGTGGCAGACCCAAGGTTCAAAGCCTTGTTCTTAATAACTCCTCGCCAGCTGCCTCTAAGCTCTCTCTGGCTGCAACAAAAAAGATGCAATCTGAGTGCTGGAAAAGGTTTAACCTTGATCTCTAATGTGCAGATTGCTTTTGCTCTTTCAGCTCTACGTTTCAGGAAGTTTATAATCCTATTAATGCATGGTTTATTATTCCACGGATTTGAATAGAACATGGATCAAATCAAACCCCTCAAAACACAACTACACACTAGCCAGTAAAAGAATGGTATATGTTTATATTTACATCATCCTGAATACTATAACATCTAATATTTGTAATTTACATCAGAGCTAAAGAAACAATTTGACCTGAACACCCATCCTGTGAAATGCATTGGAGAATAGGTGTATCTTCCTGGTTTGGGAGGAGATGTCCTGAGGAATTACAATTCTACCACTTACAAGTTGTTTGTTCTCTGTGCCTCAGTTTTCACATCTGTAAAATGGGCATAATTAATGATACTGACTGTGTGGGATTGAGGATGGAAGGAGTTAATAATGTTAAGCTATTAGAACAGTGCCTGACACATAAGAAACCCTTAAATCTATTAGTTGCTTTTCAACTTGAGCAGGTGCTGGTCTCACGCCCCCTTTTATAGATAAGGAGACTGGAGGGATGAGAGATTAGATGGCTTGCATCAAATCATAAACCAAGTAGTAAAGCAATTTTTGACCCCAAGCCTAATATTCTTTTCACAACACACAGTCTTATAAGAAGCTAAAAGAACACAACTCCATTTTACAATTTGCATCTGTCACTCTCACCATATCCCTTGTCTTCTCTCCACCCCATGCCCTAAAACACCATGTTATGGTGCCATGTTTACAACATTATTTCACCTGCAGAACAACTCTGGTGAAGACAGTGAGGTTGCTGATTTATGATGTACACTTTTTGAAATTGCCAAATTATGCTAACAATTAATATTTCCCAAGCATACAAGCACCTCCAGTTTTAGAGACAATATCCTAAATTATTAAATGTTCCACAGTGAATTCCTTAATTATCCAATGCCATTTTAGAAATGCTGCTGAGTGGCAGACTGTCATCAGAGGCAGCCATTGGATAAGAAGCAGAAAGAGGCAGCTCGGCCTAGGGGATTTTGACCTTTTGCTCTTGCCTGTGGCTGGAGAGTGACTCTATCCGTGGAGTCTACAGAGATGCTGCCCATGGGGGGAGGAGGTCATGCTCTGCTAGAGATAGAAGTACACACACAATCAACTGATAAGCCCCACTGGTGACACTTCTCTTCCCAGAGGTCCTTCGGGCAACTCATGTGAGACACAGTGTCCCCTTTCAGCTTTCCTGTACTAAGGTGCTTCTTTTCACCTGTGCACAAATATGAGGGGTTTTGTTGGGGGAAGGGATAGGAAAATCATCACTCCTAAGTATGGCTCTTTATGAATCATGGACTTCTAAAAGTTGCCATGTTCAACAGGTACAGAATGTAAAATAATGCAAATTCTCCTCTAGAATCTTACAACATGCTAGAAGCAATGTGACCAAATTCAATTTCTGCAGGATTGGGATCAAAAAGAAGCTAAGTTAATGTGTAAGCAGGAAAATATTTTTTTAGAGGGTGGACCTTGAAATTTGACCTTACTATTGAGGAAACAGTGGGAAACAGAAGACTTTTCTCACATAGTAAGAATGTCTGCCGGTACAGAGGGGGACCCAAGAGGCTGAAGTGCTTTAGAGCTGAGGGGCTATTTAGTGATGTGGGTGTCTATGTTGAGGAACTGATGACCAAAAAGTTCAGAGGTTATGGGAAGACAAACGGATGGTTATTCAATGGAAAGACAATTTTCATTTGAATGCCCTTGATACTAAAAGGTCTTCAAAATGCTAAGTTCAGACACTCCAAATATTCCTTGTTACAAGGCTTCATTTAGAACAAATGACGAGTGTTACCCAAGGCATGCTAACATACTTCATCTGAAAGAATGATAATTTTAAGTTTTATATAAATATTTCATAGCTCCACATTCCTTTCTGGCTAATGGAGAAAATGATATCTTTATCAATCAAGTGACTTAAAGAGAGAGTAATCAAACATGCATGGACATGGGCATTAGTGATATGTGTTCATTCAAAGAAAAAATGTAGCATCATCCTATTTTTTTTACTTATTTCTCTTTCATAACTTTAAACATATTTGGGGACATGTTTTAGATAGCATATCTTAGAGACTGGGTCAGAAGATTACCTCTCAAAATCAACTGGGAGAAGCATGGTATTTCTAGATCACAATACAAAAAAGCACAATGCCATAATATAAATAACATCGTACAAAATAGAAACCAATGTCAAAAGCGATATTTCACAAGGGATATTTCACAAATGATAAAATCCACCATGAGGCGATTCTTGAATCTTTATATTACGAAGTTTTCATTTTAATATCGTTTCTTTGCTTATTTTGTAGGAAAATAATACCTATCACCCATTTAACCCATCCCCCTGCCCGCCTCCTCTCCAGCAACCCTCAGTTTGCTCTATATAGTTAAAGTCTGTTTTATGGTTTGGGGCACCTTTTTTGACCAAACATTAAATACACATGCACGTATGCACACACACACACACACACACACGCACAAGTCCCAAAGTAAAAATTAATTCAATTATCCAGTTAAGATGAGCTTCTCTTCCCAAACTCTGCTGCTTTCCTCAGTTCATCATCAGCTCCATTTTTAGGATATTTTAGGGAAAAAAAATTTTTTTGGCTAGCTTCTCAAAGGTAATAGGCTCATTCCCCCTCCCTCACATTGACACAGCCCAGGTTGCTTGGGCAAGGCAAGGGACAGGATCAGTGTCACCTCTCCTTTCCCTGAGGATAATGACCCTCCTTTACGTGCTTAGCTGCTTCCTACCGAAACCTGAGGCCTTTTGCCTCAGGCTGTCTCTCTTCTTAAGAGAAATTGGACACAGCTTAAAGATTTGATTATTCTGACTTCCACAGTTCATTAAGATAGCACCAGAGCACTGAGTCCAGGGACACCCAAAAGTGCCCGAATTCTGCACAGCACTTAGCTTCTATTTCTGGTTATTTGCATCAGTCTGGAAAGTGGACCATATAACCCAATCATGAACATCATATACAGCGTCTATTAGTTTGATAGAACAGAGGTCATCCCATTTATGCTCAAAGCTGGTAATTATTTCACCTTCCCAAATCTCATAGTCCTTTCTCATGCCATCACAGACTAGTAGTTTTAAAAAAAGATGAAGAACAGAACACTGCATGCACAAGACTAACAGTTGTCATAAGCAATTTCCCACCTCCCCTGACTATTAGCAACATCGATGTCTCCATGATGGGCTGGCAGTTACAATGGATCAGGAGGCCTAAGTACTTCACCTGCTAGCCAGGGTCTGTCTTCACAGTCCTCCCCTACCACGATTTTTTGACATTTCTTCCAGAAAACATTTTTTGAAAAGAGACAGAAAGGGTCTAATGTACCATCTGAGTTCAAAGCTTTATCTGAAATAAATACATTGACAATTCTTCCAAAACATCAGTTCTCCTGTGTTTATTGTTTTGCACTGGTATTTTTACTCCAATCTTTTCAAACAACTGGCAACTCAACTCCCAGAAACAGGATAATTGCCAGCCCTCTGGTTGCTTCCCTTCCCACCTGAGCTGACCACATGGGAAGTTAGGGCTCTGATGAGGCATCACTCACCTATGGCAGAATCATAGTCTCCTGTTCCTCTGGACAAATGAAAGAATTCCAATTTATCATAGCTCCAGAATTTGGAGGGGACAGCTATAGACTCTGCCAAAAAGACCCAGCCCCCTGACCAATCATTTTCTATTAACTAATACGTTAAAATGATTACTCAATATCTTGGAAACGAATGGGGAATAATGCTGCTCAGTCTGTAAAAACAAGGCACTGTCTATACAGAAACACGACACCCTGAATTTTTTTTTTCAATTCCACACTTAAAGAGAATCCCAGACCAGAATGCAGGAAGATCTCCTGGATGACCTTCTCTCCATTTCCTGCCAAAGGAGGAATAGGCTCCTGAGACCATCCAGCAGACTGTGAGGAAGTCAGGGTTGCACTGCTCCAAAAATCTTAGGGCTGAGCAAGGTTTCGTCATTAAGACAAGTCTTGGCACTCTGACCAGGTCATTGTTTAATGAGAAAAGAGATAAATGCCTAAAATTTCACCATGGATTCAGAGTCAAAATGCAAGAAGGTGAAGTAAAATTTCTTTTTCCAGACAATAAGCTTTAGAAATATCAAAGAGCTCCCATGTAAAGCAGAGATCTACCAGATGAGTAGTCAGTAGAGACTGGAATTTAGGAATTAGTCAAAATAGAATAGGTATGTGGCTATGCAGCTGGTGCACAATATAATTCACAAGCCCTTTTATTAAAGGCTGTGATTTGCCTTGGCTCATTTAAATTTAAAAAAAAAAGAAATATTTATTCATTCAACAGCATTTTGATGGTAGTAACAAAAGCCAGCATTTATATGGTAGATTGATACTTATAATAACTATGTGACCTAGGAAATATTATGATTCTCGTACTGACCACTGACCACTGACTCCTGAGGACTATTTCTTACCTGCCTTTTCAACAAAGGTTACCTTGGTTTCCCAAGTTTGTGATGTCTTTTTCTTTAGTGTCTTAGCTAACAACTCTGCCTATACACTAAATCTGAGTCCTGTGCATTTTATTTTTAGATTTCTGCATACTGCCTAATTAGTGGGCTTGTCCATTTTGTTCATATTTGTCTTTGTCCTCTGAATGTGGCCTCACCCAGCATGGACTCCCCAAATAAACAAACAAACAAACAAAAAAAGCCAGTCTGGAATGTAAATATGATATAGTCATTTCATCACCTACAAAGCACTCTTGAAACTCCCTTTATACATTCCATATACCCACTCATCCCCACCAATGTAAAGTGCAAAGAGAAGACATAAGAGTAGACATATAATAAACCAGAACGAAAATTCACTGCTTCTGTGAAATGGCTCATGTCCTAACTTCCTCATTAACAATGACCTTTGTTTAGATTGTTTGCTGCCCTTTATTGATAATGACAAAGTTAAATCAACCAAACTCAGTATTGTGAATTTAAAAATCCACAGTATAGAATAAAAGAATAGTAAAGGAAATCAAACAGAAGTAACAATGAACAAAACCATAACATTACCATAGCTAATATGGATGAAGTTAATTATGTGAAAAATAAATAATTAGGGTGCCTGAGTGGCTCAGTTGGTTAAGGGTCTGCCTTCAACTCAAGTTATGATCCCAAGGTCCTGGGATCAAGCCCAGCATCAGGCTCCCTGATCAGAGAGGAGCCTGTTTCTCCCTCTCCTCCCCACTCGTGCTCTCTGTCGCTATCTCTGACTCTCAAATAAATAAAATCTTTTAAAATTAATTAACTAATTAATTGAAAATAATTAATTAATTATTGTGAAGAATAACTAACCATATCACCAACCTAATTAACTAGTGGGTATACAGTTGTCATTATATAACATAATGTTTTGATAATAATATTTCATATATTATATATAATAAATTATATAACAGAAAGTCATATTATATATAGATCATATTTAATGATCTAAGGAAGGAAGGGAAAAAAGAAAGAAGGAATGAATGAGCAAATGAAGGAAAGTTGGTGTATATCATTACTCGATAACTCATCACAGGTGCAGGCAGAGTGCAGGATCCCTACCCCCACTTTACGTTTCTTTTCAATTCGTCCTCCACACTCTTGTCAGGATGACCTCTAAAATAAGTGTGATGATTCTATGCCCCCCACCCCAGCCTACAATTTTCTAGCATGCAATGGTAGCTTTCAATTTTTTTCCTGTAGCTCACAGAAATACATTTTATGTCTTGACACACGTGTGTGCACACACAGTTACACAAGTAAAAAGTATATTTCATGGAGAATGGATTGGTGGTTGACAGGAGCTGGAGAGTGAAGCAGGTGGATATAGCTAGAAGGGGATAGCACAGGGGAGCTTTATGGTGAAGGTAGAGTTCTGCATCTTGATTGTGGTAGTGAATACATGCAGTAGAAACACATGGATTTCTATATGCACACTCAGACAAATGAATGTGTGCAAAACAGGTGAAATCCAAAGAAGCTGTATGGAGTATACCAATGTCAATTTTCTGATTTTGATAGTACTGCAGTTGTATAGGATGTTAACATTTGGGGAAGCCCAAAGAGAGGTGCACAGGAACTCCCTGTGAATTTCTTCGCAATTTCCTGTGAATCTATGGTTGACTCCAAATAAAAAGCATTTTTAAGTTAATAAAAAGAAAAAAAATTGCAAACATTACTTAACCTTAGTATAGGTGATGTATTCTGATATTTTCTATTCTCTTCCTTTGCATTTTTTTTTAACACAGGCTATAGTCTGACAAATTATTTCATGACCTGTGACTGGATTTTGAGACCGACAATTTGAACGACACTGACCTAGAGAAGAAAGCCATAATTATTAAGCACAATCAGAAATCGACCTTTCTGTTTTCATCTCCCATCACTCAACATTGGATTTTATTGTTGTACAACCTTGGAACATACTAGTCTCTCGATAAATGCTGAACAAATGAACAAATGACAGAGCACGAAATATGTTGGTCTTTTTCTACTTCATCTTGTTTTTAACTAAAACTAATAGGACAAACTTTATGGGGGTCTTCTGTGTATTTTAGTAACGTTTGGATTTATTCTAGTGATAAAAATATGTTCAGTGTAGAGAATTTAGGATATAGACAAGTAAAAAATTGGAAAAGAAAAGCATCATTAACCCCATACTCTCCAGAGCTAATTACTTGTATTTTGATATTTCCCTAAAGAGTTTTTATGCATATATATATATATATATATATATATATACACACACACACACACACATTTTACAATGCTGGAAACACAGTGATTATATGAATTTATGTTATTGTTTATTGATTTACCATCTATTTTGAGCATTTTCCATGTCATTCAATATTCTTTGAAACACCATTTCTAAAAACTTCACTATAGGGCTGTATGTTAACCTGTTCTCCTGTTTGAACACCTAGCCTGTTTTCAGCTTTTGCCACTATAGGTAATGCTACAGTGAGTGCCATTGAGCATGTTTTTTCATAAAAAAAGTCTTTCACTATCCTTGAGTAATATCATGCTTTCATTTCTAGTTTAATAGGCAAAACAATAGTATTAGTTTGCATTGGTGTTTGGGAGATGATAGTAGTTAATGGAGTCTGTGGGATGCCAGAAGCAAAGACCCCCTTGAGACACTCACTGGGATCAGGCTTTGGAACAATGTGACCTGGACTGAGAGAGTGTGAGCTGGCTTCCTATCAACTGAATGCTTGCTCTCCTTTTATTAATGTTGAAGGTAAAGTTCTTGTAATAATAAACATTGCTCAGATTACATAGGAAAACATGCAGTCCCACCATTTCTGGGCCATACAAATGCACACCCAATTTCACTCTTTGCAAAGCTCTGTCCTGCCACATACCACAAGGCCTCCAGCCAGAGGCCACCAGCACTCCAGTACAGGCTCACCTTCTCCTGTCTCCCTCCCTCCAACCATGTCCCACCTGCACTCATCCTTTCCATGTTCTCCAGAGCAGCAGTGAATGTCAGCCTCTTATCGGTCCCTTGGCCCTTTCCAGCCATGGGGACTCTCCAGACCTCTAGGGTACTTCCCTGCCAACAGTGAAGTCAGGTAGCCTCAGGAGCTACTCCACTCCTCCACTGCCCAGCAGGGCCTGTGAGTGCTAGGGCAGGACCATGTTCTCTTCACCCTTCACTGGGCATTACAGGTTAGGAGCCCCTCAAATACCACCTGCCTCCTAGTACCAGCTGCCCCCAACTTTCCTCTCTCTCCAAAGGACCTTTCTTTCTCTTTCCAAAGGTAGGCACAAATAACACCTCTTTCCTGGTAAAGAGAAGCAGATAAATATAGCATTAACTTCAAGAGTGTTGGAATAGGAGTTGGGTCAGGATTCTAGCCCCAGGGCTTCCTTTCCC
Source organism: Ailuropoda melanoleuca (assembly GCF_002007445.2). NCBI lineage: Eukaryota > Metazoa > Chordata > Mammalia > Carnivora > Ursidae > Ailuropoda > Ailuropoda melanoleuca. Next base: position 31,837,041 of record NC_048232.1, on the reverse strand, counting down.
TAATCATGTGAGGACAGGCACAGAGCAGAGTGCCATTATTTCTCTATGATTTTCTTTGCCTCCAAATGGTGATATTTGTAGTTGCCTGAACAGAATGAGAACAACATGAGGTTATCATGGTGCCTGTGCTCTGCAAAGTGGTACCATTGTTGCAGGTGGACAGTAGCATTGTTGCAGATGGGGGCAGTAGCATAGCAAGGTCCTCCACAATGCCCACAGTCACCTTTATAGGCCAGGCACCTCACCTAGTAGGAAATGTGCCTGGGAGCAAATGCACAGACAAAGAACAAAGGCAAACACTCACGTCCCTTGCAACTTTGCTGGCCAGCACACTCCTTCTCCATGTGGTGCTGGCTATCATTGTGCCCAAAAGGTAAAAATAGCTCCACTTTCAAGTTTCACCTCAATAAATTAGGACAAGGGTTAGAGGCCAAGGTTCTAGCAGAGGGAACCTTGTAGCAACAATGGGATGGCCCCTTAGAACAAGGAGAGGTTAGCCCTGGGGCACAACCTTCACTAATTTGCCTCCACTCACTTCGTCTGGCTCTGACCGCACCACCCACCTAAAGATCAGATGCATGTTCCTTGATATTGAATGGTCTTTGAAAAATGAATATGTTCAACAGAATCTATTTATCTTGGGGGAAATGAATATAATTCTAGACAGTGTTCAAAAGACACTATTTTTTTAGCCTGCACAGTAGCATATGGTTAAGGTAAGGTAGCATGTCAAGCCAAAGTCTTTTGTGAATCCAGGGCAAAGCTCTTTCCCAATGACATAAGGTAATTATGAATAGAAGGGTGATCCTCCTTCAAGTCCAGCAGGAGCTCAATTCTGACTATTCATATTGGTCATACCCACTCAGAATGACAAAATCATTTGATGGACAGTAGACAGATATGCATTATTCACAGAGGCATCTTCAAAGGAATTCCATAAATTATAGGTTTCCTGAAACTGAAAGTTCCAGTGAGCTGGCAGTGAATGCCAGGGGTGAAGAAGTGTAATCAGCATGAGTATTGTTCCTGGTTAATTTGTCCCTTATAGGTGGCTGCATTTTATGCCCCAGGAAGAAGGGCTCTCTTTGTGTGTTCTCAGAACTGGCTTTAGCTCTTCCCAAAGACTGCCTACATTCACTGATTCTTGACCTCGGCTGCACATTAGTATTGCCCTGGAGCTTTTTAGAACCCCATTGTCCAGATCACTCCTGAGAGATTCTTCATTGATCTGGAGTGGGATCTGGACATCAGTATTTTTTTAATTTCCCTAGTTGATTCAAATGTGCAGCCAGGCCTAAATATAGTAAACTAAGCATTATAATTCCTTAAGAGATTTGCACATTTTTTTAGCCAATGAAGTTGTGCTCTTGAACAACTTGCCCTGTATATTTAGATTCCAAATACATAAATCAATGTCCATTTAAGTCTGGGTTCTCCAGAGAAAGAGAACCAATAGAATGTATATAGAGAGAGAATTATTTTAAGAAATTATCTCATTTGATTATGGAATCTGTCAAGTCCAAAATTTACAGAGCAAGCCAGCAGGCCGGAGACCCAGGGAAGAGTTGATGCTAAAATTCAAGTCCAAAGGCAGAAATTCTTCCTCCTCAAGAGACATCAGTCTTTCCCCTTAAAGCCTTCAAGTGATTGGTGAGGCTCATCCACATTTTATAGGGTAAGGTACTTTGTTTAAAGTCTACTGATTTAGATGTTAGCCACATCTAAAAAGTACACTCACAGCAACAGCTAGACTAGTGGTGTTTGACCAAACACCTTGTGGCATCATATCCTAGCCAAGATGACACAAGAAATTAACCATCACAGTAACCTTCAATGCATGTATCTGTGCCTTGGCCATCTGGACAAGTGTTTTAACTTTGTGCTCCTCCAGTACTTCTTTGGTTATTTACATTATTTACTGAAGATTAATTTGTTGATGTTTGTATCTCCAAAGAGAACAGGTATGGTCACCATTAAGTGATGGTCACCAGTAGGGCTAGAGAGTGCTGGGGAGAAGTGCAGAAATCATTTGAGACTGAAGTCTTTGAATCAGTTGAAGAGAGAGAGCTGACAAGATGTCAAACAAATGGACACATGAAGTTAGGACCTAGAAATAAAGTAGCAGGTTCCACTGCCACTTAGGTATATCTGAGAGAGCTGAAGGCTCTCCATCCTAGGGCAGTCCCTGACACAATAGTTTCAATCCAGGCAGACAGGGAAGAAGGAAAAAGTGGGTTATCATACAAACCCTGTAAATGAGGAGCCAGAGCCAGACCTATAGGGAAAGATTTACTCACCATGACAGCCCAGTAAGAATCATTGTGACATCTAAAATATGTCTTCAACACAGCTGTAGACCAATATAGTTTATCCTCCAGGTGTATGAATAAAGTATAAGACTTAATACCAAGGTGAAATATAAGATGTGCCAATCAAGGAGCTCTGACAAGTGCATTGTGTTAGATACCTGCCACTGCATCAGGGAACACCCTTGCTTCCTGGTTTCCAGCAGGAGGTGGATCAGAAAACTGAGGGCATGGAGAATCATGAGGTTGGTGAATACATTCTCCAGGATCCCATTCTAGAGTGGCCATAGGCTGACTGACAGCATCCCCCACCAAAGTTGCTACAGACAAACTCCTCCACGCAATCCTCTTTTTCTCTCTAGTCCCAGGCTAATAAAGGTGAACATTGGCACTTTTTCTAAGGAACTGCAAGTCAACATGTTTAGGGAAAGTGTGGGGTGTTGATTCTGAAGGCAGTGGAAGGTTATCTTGCAGATGAAAATTGTAAGTTTCCTCCATTCCCATGCCTTTCTCATTCGTTCCTCTTTCATGTCAGGACACTGAAGATACAGGACCACCTAACATGAATGTGAGACTCAAGCTGCATATGCCCAGCCCTGGGTTCAGAACGAATGGCAATTATTGGTTCAGAAGCAAGGCCACTATACCAGTGACTTAAGCCAGATTCTGCCTCTGTCATGTCCCACCTGTGCAACCTTGGAAATGTAACCCCGGGCCTCAGTGTCCTTATGGGTAAAGTAGAGATAGTAAAAGGATCTCCTAAAGAGAGCTGTTGTGAGAACTAAATAAGTTTGTACATTTAAATTACAGCAAAATACCTGCTATATAGACATACCTTCTAAATCGAAGCCAGTGTTTTTCAAAGTACATTCTACATACTCCTGAGCGTCCCAAGACTTTTTAAAGGTGTTGGTGCATGTGGTCAAAACTATTTTCATAACAACATTAAGACCTTATTTGCCTTTTTCTTTCTGATGACATTTGGACTGATGAAACAAAAGCAGTGGTGGGTACAACTACTGATTACTTCACACAAATCAAGATTCCAAAAGGTACCAGGGGCCAGTTATTATAGTCTTCATTGCCAAACAGCCATTTTAAAAAGTCGATACACATAAGAACTTAAGAATGCCCTCAATGTGACAAAGAAGTAAATTGATTAATTTTATTAAATCTCAAGTATGAGTGCATGTCTTTTTACTATTTAGTATGACAAAACAGGAAGTATGAAAAAAGCACTTTTGCTGCATACAAAAGCAGGGAAAGTACTTCTGCGATCATTTGAACTGTGGACTGAACAAGCCACTTCTTCATGGAATAGATTTTTACCTGAAAGAACTATTGACAAACAAATTACGTTCCTTCAGATTTGAGTATTTGTCAGGCATTGTCTCTAAAATGAATGACATGACCTTGTCAACTCAAAGGAGAGGACTGACAGAACTTGCCAATGATAAAAATCTAGCTCTCGAGTGAAAATGAGAATGCTGGAAATCTTGTATCTGCCATCATGGACTTCACAGCTTCCCAATGAGATGGAGGGATGATATAACAAATGTGATCTTTTGATGTTATTTAATGGAATATGTCAGCCTTTAGAAGATCGGTACAACTCAACGAACTAATATTATCCAATTGACCAATATATGAAGTTACAAAATTACACACAGGTAAAAGATCCATCCAAAGTACACAATAACCAATGGTTTATAATGTAGCAGAATATGAAAAATTTATTGATATGGTTTCAGATTCTATAATTGCAACTATATTTTACTTCTTGTCAAATTCTAATCTAGTGTAATATCACAGAAGAATATTCACAATTATTTGAAAATGCTATTAAAATACTTCTCCCCTTTCTAACCACATATCTATGTGAGGCCAGATTTCCTTCAGCTTTTTCAATCAAAATGACATATTCCAACAGATTAAATGCAGAAGCAGATAAAAGAACCAGCTGTCTTCTTTTAAGATTTGCAAAAACAATGCCACTCTTTTCACAAAAAGGTTTTGTCTTAGAAAATATAATTGTATTTCATTAAAATATTATTTCAACTTGTAAGAGATTTAATATTGTTTTAAGTATAGTAATAAATAAATGTTTCCAAATTTTTCATTTTTAATTTCCAATCTAATAAATACTGATAGAAGTCACCAGAATAAATAAAAATTCTTTGGCATGTTCAATAATTTTAAAGAATGTAAAGGGATCTCAGTATCATAAAGTTTGAGAAATACTGATCCAAGTTATCATTATCACACAACTGAAGCTAGACTGGGAGAATACCTCCCAAAGTAACATGCCATTTCTACAGCATCTGTGTTAATATTGGCCAGTCAATTTGCTCTCCCTGTGTCTCTTCATCCACCCAAATCCTGCCCATTCTTTAGCAAGCACATCTGAAGTGCCCTCATGTCCAAGGAGCCTTTCCTGAGCACTGTAAGACACGCATCCCCCAGCCCTTACTTCTACTGATATTATGTCTATGCCTCATATTATGTCCTTTAGTTGTCCAATGTTACACATCTTATCACACCAACTGGATTGTAAAATCTTTGAGAATAGTGATTCGGCTCAGTAATGATTTTCCTATATGGAGCACATAGATAGCGTCTCTGCATAATTAAATTTAAATGCGATCATACAATTTGAATGTATATATCAGAGTGAATCATAAACAGGCTTTTGCCATACAGCTTCCCCCTTAGAAAATGACCTTCTCTCATGACCCTTATATTTTCATCTTTGTGTAAATGAAGAACCTTCTATACACAATTGTTCTTTATTTGCTAACGGAACTTTTCTTAAAGTTGGCTAATGCTTAGCTCCATAAATGCTAACTGGAAGAGGGAGCCCTTTATGATCCTGGCTCTTTATTACTACACACTTTTGAAATGCATCTCCCAGAATCTCATGACCAATTGTATTCTCTGAAAGAGCTACATTCCCAACGAGAATCTCTTTAAAGTTGGTTGAGACATAAGAATAATTTTGGAAATGTGTATAGGTTAAAAAAGTAAATTTAAAACAACAAATGTAAAATAATTATATTAGAATGTTGTGATTATGGATGATTTTTCTGTTTCATAAATTTTCTTTAATGTGATTTGTATTATTTTTTAACAATTCCATTGTATATTTAAAATCCAGTTATACATTTTTAATAATAATTTTTTATTATATTTTGTTAGTCACCAAACAGTACATCCCTAGTTTTGGGTGAAAATTTCCATGATTCATTACTTGCATATAACACCCAGTGCACCATGCAATACATGCCCTCCTTACTACCCATAACCAGCCTATCCCATTCCCCCACCCCCCTCCCCTCTGAAGCCCTCAGTTTGTTTCCCAGAATCCATAGTCTCTCATGGTTCATTTCCCCTTCTGTTTACCCCCCTTTCATCTTCCTTTCTTCTCCTAACAATCTTCCTACTTCTTATGTTCCATAAGTGAGTGAAACCATAAGATAATTGTCTTTCTCTGGTTGACTTATTTCTCTTAGCATTATCTCCTCCAGTCCAGTCCATGTTGCAGCAAATGTTGAGAAATTGTTCTTTTTGATGGCTGAGTAATATTCCATTGTATATATGGACCACAGCTTCTTAATCCAGTCATCCATTAAAGGGCATCTCGGCTCATTCCATGATATACCTATTGTGGACAATGCTGCTATGAACATTGGGGTGCATATGGCTCTTCTCTTCACTATGTCTGTATCTCTGGGGTAAATACCCAGTAGGGCAATTGCTGGATCATAGGGTAGCTCAATTTTTAACTTTTAAGGGACCTCCACGCTGTTTTCCAAAGTGGCTGTACCAACTTGCATTTGCAACAACAACGTAAGAGGGATCCCCTTTCCCCACATCCACTCCAACATTTGTTGTTCCTTGCCTTGTCAATTTTTGCCATTCTAACTGGTGTAAGATGGTATGTCAAGGTGGTTTTGATTTGAATTTCCCTGATGGCTCATGATTTTGAACATATTTTCATGTGTCTGCTAGGCATTTGTATGTCTTCACTGGAAAAGTGTCTGTTCATATCTTCTGCTCATTCATTGATTTGATTATTTGTTTCTCATGTATTGAGTTTGAGCAGTTCTTTGTAGATATTGGATACCAGTCCTTTATCTGTAGTGTCATTTGCAAATATCTTCTCCCATTCCATGGGCTGCCTCTTAGTTTTTTTGACTGTTTCCATGGCTGTGCAGAAGCTTTTTATCTTGATGAAGCCCCACAAGTTCATTTTTCTTTTGTTTCTCTTGCCTTTGGAGATGTGTCATGAAAAAAGTTGCTGTGGACGATGTCAAAGAGATTGCTGCCTATGTTCTCCTCTAGGATTTTGATGGATTCCTGTCTCACATTGAGGTCTTTCATCCATTTAGAGTTTATCTTTGTGTATGGTATAAGAGAGTGGTCAAGTTTCATTCTTTTGCATGTAGCTGTCCAATTTTCCCCGCACCATTTATTGAAGAGACTGTCTTTTTTTCCTCCGGATGTTTTTTCCGGCTTTTTCAAAGATTAGTTGCCCAAAGAGCCGAGGGTCCATTTCTGGGTTCTCTATTCTGTTCCATTGGTCTATATGTCTTATTTTGTTCCAGTACCATGCTGTCTTTGTGATCACAGCTTTGTAGTACAGCTTGAAATCCAACAACGTGATACCCCCAGCTTTGTTTTACCTTTTCAACAATTCCTTGGCAATTCAGGGCCTTTTCTCATTCCACACAAATTTAAGGGGTGTTTATTCCAGTTCTTTGAAAAATGTCATTGGTATTTTGATCAGGATTGCTCTGGGTAGCAGAGACATTTTAACTGAGTTAATTCTTCTGATCCATGAGCATGGAATATTTTTCCATCTTTTTATGTCTTCTTCAATGTCTTTCAAGGGTGATTTGTAGTTTCTAGAATATAGATCCTTTACGTCTCTGGTTAATTCCGAGAAAACGTATGATTTTTGGTGCTATGGTAAATGGAATGGATTCCCTAGTTTCTCTTTCTTCAGTCTCATTGTTCGTGTATAGAAATGCAACTGATTTCTGAGCATTGATTTGTATCCTGCCACATTACTGAATAGCTCTATAACATCCAGTAGTTTGGGGGTGGAGTCTTTTCGGTTTTCCATATAGACTATCATGTCATCTGTGAAGAGAGACATTTTAACTTCTTCTTTGCTGATTTGGATACCTTTTATCCCTTTTTGTTGTCTGATTGCTGTTGCAAGGACTTCTAGTACTATGTTGAATAATAGTGGCGAGAGTGGGCATGCTTGTCATGTTCCTGATCTTAAGGGAAAGGCTTCCCGCATTTCCCCATTGAGGATGATATTTGCTGTAGGCTTTTCATAGACGGTTTTTATGAGATTGAGGAATGTACCCTCTATCCCTACATTCTGAAGGGTTTTAATCAGGAAAGGATGCTGTATTTTATCAAATGCTTTTTCTGCATCTATTGAGAGGATCATATGATTCTTGATTTTTTTCTTGTTGATATAATCTATCACACTCATTGATTTTTGAATGTTGAACCACCCTTGCATCCCAGGGATGAATCCCACTTGATAATGATGGATTATCCTTTTAATGTACTGTTGGATCTTATTAGCAAGGACCTTGTTGAGAATTTTGACATCCATATTCATCAGGGATATCAGTCTGTAATTCTCCTGTTTGATGGGGTCTTTGCCTTGTTTGGGGATCAAGGTAATACTGGCCTCATAGGATGAGTTTGGTAGTTTTCCTTCTGTTTCTATTTTTTGAAACAGCTTCAGGAGAATAGGTATTATTTCTTATTTGAATGTTTGGTAGAATTCCCTGGGGAATCCATCAGGCCCTGGACTCCTGTTTTTTGGAAGGTTTTTGATCACTGCTTCAATCTCTTCATAATTAATTGGTCTGTTTAAAAAATCAATTTCTTCCTGTTTCATTCTTGGTAGTTTATAGGTTTCCAGGAAGGCATCCATTTCTTCCAGGTTGTTTAATTTATTGGCATAAAGCTGTTGATAAAAGTTCCTAATGATCCTTCCTATTTCACTGGTGTTGGTTGTGATGTCTCCCCTTTCATTCATAATTTTATTAATTCGGGTCCTTTCTCTATTCTTTTGAATAAGTCTTGCCAGTGGCTTATCTATTTTATTTATTCTTTCAAAGAACCAGCTTCTAGTTCTGTTGATCTGCTGTACTGTGCTCCTGTTTTCTCATTCATTGATCTCTGCTCTAATCTTGATCAACTGCTTTCTCATGCGTGGTTTAGGCCTGTTCTTCTGTTCCAGCTCTAGCTTCTTGAGGTGAGAATATAAAAACCACATTTTAGATTTTTCCATTCTTTTGAGTGAGGCTTGGACGGCTATGTATTTTTCCCTAAGGACTGCCTTTGCAGTGTCCCCTAGGTTTTGGGCTGTTGTGTTTTCTTTCTTGTTGGTCTCCATAAATTGTTTAAATTGATTCTTAATTTCCTGGTTTACCCAATCATTCTTGAGCAGGATGGTTCTTAGTTTCCAAGTGTCTGAGTTTCTTCCAAATTTTTCCTTGTGATTGACTTCCAGCTTCTAAGCACTGTGGTCTCAGAATATGCAGGGAATCATCTCAAAGTTTTGATATACGTTGAGACCTGTTTTGTGACCCAGTATATGATCTCTTCTGGAGAATGTTCCATGTGCATTCGAAAAGAATGAGTATTCTGTTGTTCTGGGGTATAGTGTTCTGTATATATCTATGAGGTCCATCTGGTCTAGCATGGCGTTCAACGCTCTTGTTTCTTTGTTGATTTTCTGCTTAGGTGATCTGTCTATTGCTGAGAGTGGAGTGTAGAGGTCCCTTACTATTAACGTATTTTTATCTATATGTCTCTTTATTCTGGTTAAGAGTTGGCTTGTGTATCTTGCTGCTCTCCTGTTGGGGGCATAGATATTTATAATTATCATATTCACTTGTTGGATACTTCCTTTAAGAATAATATAGTGTCCTTCCGTATCTCTAACTACAGTCCAGTTTAAAATCCAATCTGTCTGATATGAAAATTGCTACCCCAGCTTTCTTTTGAGGTCCATTGGCATGAAAAATTGTTTTCCACCCCTTCACTTTCAGTCTGAATGTATCTTTAGGTTCAAGATGAGTCTCTTGTAGACAGCAAATGGATGGGTCATGTCTTTTTATCCAATCTGCAACCTGTGGTGTTTTATGGGAGCATTTAGGCCATACACATTGAGAGTGATTATTGAGAGGTATGATTTTAATGATGTCATGTTGCCTGTAAGTCTTTTGTTTCCATAGATTGTAAATTTCTGTTCTGTATCACTCTTGGGGCCTTTTTACTTTTATAGAACCCCCCCTTAATAGCTCATGTAGGGCTGGTTTCATGGTTATGAATTTGGTCAGTTTCTGCTGATCCTGGAAGGTCCTTATCTCTCCATCAATTCTGAATGACAGCCTTGCTGTATAAAGGATCCTTGGCTGCATGTTTTTCTCAGATAGAGCTTTAAAAATAGCCCGCCAACCCTTCCTCTCATTCCAGGTCTGTGTAGACAGGTCTGATGTTATTCTGATATTTTTGCCTCTGTACGAGAGAAATTTCTTCGCCCTGGCCACTTTCAATACTGTATCCTTGGATCTAATATTGGTGAATTGCACTATGATGTGTCGTGGTGTAAGTTTGTCATGGTTGACCTTGGGTGGGGTCCTCTCTGCCTCTTGGACTTGAATGATTGTTTCCTTTGCTAGCTTAGGGAAGTTTTCAGCTACAATTTGTTCCAATATCTCTTCTAGACCTCCCTCTTTCTCCACCCCCTTGGGCATGCTGAAGATTCTAACATTAGAATATTTAATTGAGTCAATAATCTCCTGTTATCTACATTCTTGAGATCGGATTTTTTTGAGCCAAGTTTCTGTTTTAACTTTCTCTTTTACCATCCCATCCTGCAATTTACTAATTTGTTCTTCTGCCTCATTTACCCTGGCTGTCAGAGCATCTAGTTTTGACTGCATTTGATTCATAGCATTTTTAATTTCCGCCAGATTCGCTCTCATTTCTGCCCTTAGAGATTCTATATTCTTGTTGTTATTTTCATTAATATTTTTTTCAAGTCTACACATCATCTTGACCATCGTTACTCTGAACTCCATTTCTGATAATTTGGTTATATCCACATCCATCTGTTCTGTAGCAGAGGCCACAGACTCATTATCTTTTCTTTGCTGAGGTTTCCTCCTCCTCGTCATTCTGATGAGGAGAGGTTGTGGGGTTGCCCAGAGCCCAAATTATTGACCAGGACCCAGGCACTGTGCACTTGTTTTATAGGGACCTTAGGGATGTGGGCTTCTTGATTTTTCAGCCTGCCTTCTAGGGGAGGGGGCTGCCATGCTGCTATTCAGGCAACCCTGTTTGGGTAGAGTCTCCCTGTCCCCTGCAAGGGGGGATGGGGATTGGCACAATGTGAGCTGGTATTTCTGGGCTTCTGTTCTCTGGCAGCTTTCCCTGGCAGTTTTCTGTGACTCTTCTGAGAGTCAGAGCAGCAGTGGCCATATCCTAGCCTCTGCCTCAGAACAGAGATCGTAGTCCGCTCTCCACTGAGCTCTCTTGGCCTCTTTAACTCCGTTTCTATTGGTGCTGCCAAAAACCCTGCAGCATCCCGGGTTGTGTGCCCCACGTGACCCAGTCCTCATTTCCAGGGCCTGCAGGTCTCTGTCCTTTGTGTTTGTAACACTGCCAGCCACCCCGGTTCCCACACGAGCTCCCGAGCTCTCTGTTTCAGTGCGGTTCGCACGCACTCTGGAGAGCCGGTTTTCAGTCTGGTCGCGCACGCACGCACCCCCGAGTTCTCAGTTTCAGTCTAGTTCCAGTGTACGCTCCGGAGCTCTGGTTGTCAGTCTGGTTGTGCAAGCGCTCCCGACCTCCCAGTTTTAGTCAGGTTCCAGTGAGCGCTCTGGAGCTCCAGTTTTCAGTCTGGTCACGCACATTCCTGGGCTCATGGTCTCAGTCTGGTCTCTGTGGGTGCCAGTCCGTGAGTCAGCTCGCTCCCTAGCGCAGGTCGCTACTGCTTACCGGCGCCCAAGTGTGGCGGCTCCCCCCCTTCCATTTATCTTCCAATATCTGTGCTCGGATTCAGGGCTCCCCTCTTTGTACCTCAATTCTCAGTGCTGGAGATGTTCATTTGTAGAGATCCAGATGTATCTTCCTGCGTCTCAGGCTGATTCCGTGGGTTTTCAGGTTGTTCTGGTACATATCCAGCTCAACTCAGGGGACCAGCTGAAAAGGGGACCTGTACTCCTCCACCATCTTTTCCCTCTCCCCAGTTATACATTTCTTAAAGGGAACTTGTACCAGTTGGGATTTGTGAGTATATATATCAAAAGCCAACTGTGAGAGTTATACAGAATATAAATGATATTTCAATAATGTTGTTTAAAAAAAAAACACTATGGCTTACTTGATGGGAGTATATACGTATTAAATGTTGGGTAGTGGGAGTTCACAAAAAATCCTGAGAAGTTTAGGGATAATATTGGCAGAACACTGAGTAAGCTTAGTAGCCCAGAACCCAGCCAAGTCTGCACCAGAATGTTTGGCTAGGGTCCCAGTGCTGGTGCTGCCTGGACACTCCCCATTGCTATAAATTTCTACAGATCACCTCACAGGGTTGGGTGGAGCAACTGATTGGTCACACCAGTGGCAAGAAGTGGGGAAAGGGAATTATTTGTCCCCTCCTTTTGCTTTTGTTGGCGATCTTGGCCCTCCCTTCTACCAAGATCTGCATAATGAAGGAGAGCCTCCAAGTTGAAGAGTGTTCAAATGCTGGAAAGTCAAAAACTGACACATGTTCATGCATAGTACTATATAAAAATAGTGTTTAAAAAGGCCACAAATAGAAATTATAGTAAAATTCATTGCAATGAGTTAAATGAAGAATGCTCTCCAATCACTTAAGAAGAAACTATTTTCTACCTTTTGAAGATAATGTTGAAATGCTCAGTTCTATTATGCTATACCCTAAGGCAGAAGATTCCTCAATGTACCATCATCACTCCTTTTAATTATTCCAAACCCTGTGATTCTTCAAGGCCAAATTGAAGTCCCTACTCTTTCATGAAGTGACATTAAGATTTTTCTGCTAAAACAATCACCTACCTATCAGCTGATATACATGTAATTGCAAATATTCTAGAATTTAAATAAATGTTAAGATGAGAAGGGTAATACTGATGCCAACTACACTTATTGAGAAAACAATACCCCAGAGACTGATGTTAAGCAGTTGGCAGTCAACAGGAGCATGTTTCAACCACTCACAGTCTATCTGGAAATATAACACAGTGGTTTACTGGATTCACCTGGAACAAGTAGGCTCCAGTTCAAGTCCTACCTTCTCTATTTCCTGGCCATATAACCTTGGGTCAATTTACTTAACTCTCTAGAGTTACCTCAACTGCAAAGTAGTAACAGTAGCACCTACTTCTTAGGGTTGTCATTGGGATTATGTGAGATAATACATAAGTAGCAAGAGCCTTACTCATTTATCACTTGATAAATGTTAGTTATGATTATTATACATTGACCCTAATTCAGGTTCGAAGCTTAATTCCTCCTTGTAAAGTAATAAGCATCCCTTTGAATTTTTCTAGAGTTAGCCTGAATTGTAGGCAACAGCAAATTACTCACTTGATATTTAAGTAACCACTTAATATTAGAAGGTAAATTCACTATTAGGTAACTTATTTTTTTAAATGGCTTGAATTGTTTCATTGTTTTGTCCCAAGTTTTAACTGGTTCACATAAAATTCGGTCCTGTTAAATGATTATATCAAGCATTTATACCTCAGGGCTAAAACGCAGGACAAAGATGTGATCCTTCCCTTGGAAAATGATGCTTGGGCAAGCAGGAAACGTTAAAATTGGCTTAGGAAAAGGAAGAGGAAATGAATTTGCATGCTAGGGAGGGAAGTGGGGACCAATCACATATAATGCACTGCACTTGTGAGCACCTCCAAAGTATTCTGAAATGTTATTCACTTCTGAGAGAGGAAATCTGAGTTGACATGTTATTTTCTGAGCTGTTTATTAATGCATTGACTGGGGAAGAAGCTGATCGGTCTTCAATCCCATCCCCCAATTAAAGTCAGTGTCTTGTCACCAGCTTTCTCTGCTAGCTGAGAGAAGGGGAAAACTAAGATTCTGAAAAAGCTGTTAAGAACAGTTAAGAAAAGAAGAAACCTGATCTTCACCCCCTCCTTGCATGAGTATAATAAAACTTATGCTTTCAATGGGAGCATCTGAAGTGGAATTTCCATTAATCTTGGGCCAAAAAAAAAATGCCTTCTGTTCAGCTACCAATCAATCAGCCCAAATGAAGGAGGCAGTTAACGTTTTTTACCAAACTGAACCTCTCTGCCTCTGGACTAATATCAGAGCTAAAGAAATTAATCAGGCACATAGTGACGGCAGAGCTTCAAAATGTAATCTACATTGATGGCTTCTAACTCTGCAGTTCACCAGTTAATGGGAAAAACAGACCTTACTAGGGGCTAAGAGGTAATCTTGCTGCCATGGTAAAGCACATAAATGCTATTTCAACATAAGATAGTAAAGTGACCAGAGCCCATTTCTCCCTTGAGAAAAGAGAAGGAAAAAAGGTATTAAAATGTGTTTTGTGAGATGGAAGTTAAAAAGAAGGATTTACTGATACCAAGAGGTGTTCAAAATTAAAATCAGTTGCCTCAAACCTGATTTCAGCTCCTTTGATTGATTCCTTTTCCTTTGGCATTTTAAAAAATCAGAAAAGCTTGGGTGCTACTCTCCAACTACAGCTCCTGACCAGAAATGCACTCAAGCAATTTTGTTAAATGCAAAATGGGAGTCAATAGATCTAAAAAAAAGTCAGTTTCAAACTCTCTCAGACCAAGCACAAAACCTACTCACCAACTCTGCCTACGCTTATAGCCAACTGTTTAAACTAGAATCCACAGAATAAATCTACAGGACACCAGATATTTGAAAATTCAATTCAACAAGCATTTATTTAGCAACTATTAGTGCAAAGTGTTAATGTATTATGCTAAATGCTATAGAATGAAGTGATGAATGCATGTCTAGTTTATGCCTTCAGTCAGCTTAAAAGCTTATTGTAGGAGAGATAAATAGGCAAGCAACTATAGGAAAAAGCAAAATTATGTAAGGAGTGGAAGTGGAGAAATAAGCAAATGCTGTGGAACATAATTGGGATGACTCTCTTTTTCCCTCCACCACAGCCCTGTCACCTTCATTAGACAGTTGCCAAAGTAAATGACCCAATGGCTGAATCACTGCCACCTTCCCATTATAATTCTGCACATGTCACTTTCCTGTAGAGCCCTTAATCAGCACTTTCACTTCATTTATCGTGATTGCAAAGACCTGACTGTAGAATGTTGTCAGAAAGTTGTTTTTTCACCCCTGACCAGTACGGTTTGGAAAGTTACTATCTTCAGAGAAAGTAGACGCTCATAGAACAGTGCAATTTTCCTCTTCAAGGTCTTTGCAAAAATACCTGATATGTATTGAATAGTATTTGCAAATCAACATATATGAAAATTTCTAATTAGCATATTACAGGATCATACACCTCATCTTTTTTCTTCCCTCTGATCTCTTGCTGGTTGTAATTAAACCAGCTGTGGCTATTTATGCCTTTTTCATGTCCCAAGAATAGCCTTCCACTCTTTCTATCAGAACCATCAGAAAAAAATAAAGTCATAACATTGCCTTGGATGAATCACACCAGGATCTCATTTGAGCCAATAATTAAAATCCAGTTTAATCCATAGCATATAATTACTCTAATCTAGCAGGCCTCAGTGAGAGGCTACCATAATAAACACTCTTCATGTACCTGATGGAAATAACTAAAAAGAACTATCCCGCCAACCACCTTCCTCAGCTCCAAAAGACCCACAAAACATTACAACCATAAAGAACATTAAAAACTTTCCTTTTAATCCAAAAGGAGAAATAGTTACTAGGCACTGTGCTAGAAATATATCACTTTGCCTATCTGTACCCAATAACATGTACATTATTGTACCTCTCCTACAAATGGATAAAGAGATTTGGAAGGGTGCAGCCAGGATTTGAACCCAGGTCTCTTGAACCAGGTCTCTCTACCCGGTGATCTGGTTCCTGCTCTATGTTGACTCCCCGAGGGTCAACTGAGTTCATGAACTTTATGCGACAGTGAAGGATGCCGGCCACTCCCACCCTGCTGGCTATCACTCCAGGGCTCTAATGGTTATAGAAGATAAGTTCAGAGAGGTATGTGCCTGGAGGACAACAGCCTGGCTCAAATCTGATGCTGCTAAAAAAAGAAGTTCTTAAGATTCCCATAGGACCCTGTCCCTATCTTATTTTTCCTTTTTCTTATTCTTTATTCTAACATTATTTTCTTGATATCAAACCATAGAGAAAAATTTAGTTAACCTTCTCAGAAGTGACCACTCTTTGGTGTGCATTATTATGTATCATTTTAGATATTTTCTGTGCATTTGTATTCTATAAAGACATCTTTTTCATTAGTATGGTCATTATATTTCATTCTGTGATTTGCTTTTCCCACTTAACATGTATTAGAGCTCTTTTCACACTGTATTCATATCTCTCTCATATTTTCCACATCACATTCATATAATTCTGCTTATTCATTTGAACTCATACTGAGTGTCTCATTGTATGAATGCACTATGATTTCGTCAATGACATTTAGTTTGTTCTCAGTTTTTTGTCTTTGCAAATGGCAACTGTTTATAAAATTGGTAGAATAAAATATAGGAGAATTTAAAAAAGAAACCCTAGGCAAAAGAAAATCTATTTTCAACAAGATACACAAACCCAGAAAAAAAAAACAATTATAGTCTTCAAACAATACCATTCTAAATTATTCAAAATATAGGACATTAGAAAAAAGAGAAAACACTTGCAATGTAAATATCAGAGGGAGGTTAATTTCTAGAGTGTATAAAGAACTCCTGTAAATAGGCAAAAAAAAAAGTGCTACATTGAAGAGAAAAAAACTATCTTACATGGTTGAATGTGTTGCTTTCTTTTGTCTGTTTATTATAATTAGTCATAATAATATATTTTCTAATTTTGAACCATCCTTGTATTCCTAAGCTCAATATGTCATATTCAAGAAAGACTTCAAATAAATTAAAATTAAATTTCTTTAGTACTGCATTGATTTGTTCATGACATTGAAGTATAGTTTATTTGGGGGAAAAACATTTTTATTATTATCTTCAACAGTTTTCTGTTAGAGAGGTTGTTGATATGTTTATTGTCTGAAAGTGATCATTTTTGAAAAGCAGAACTTGATTCACATTAATTAGAACTTAATTCTGTAATATTCTTTTTCTGTTTAACATTCATTCTTGTTGGTTTCTGTCTTCCTTTTTTTAAGTTCTTTCTTTCTTTCTTCTTTCTTTCTTTCTTTCTTTCTTTCTTTCTTTCTTTCTTTCTTTCTTCTTTCATTTTTGAGAGAGAGATAGAGAGAGAGAGCATGACTGGGGATTGGGATGACAGGGGCAAAGGGAGAGAGAGAATCTTAAGCAGGCTCCTGGCACAGCGTGGAACCAGACTGGGGCTTGCTTTTCAGAACCTTGCAATCATGACCTGAGCTAAAAACAAGGGTCAGATGCTTAACTGACTGAGGCACCCAGGTGCCCTGTCTGTTCCTTCTTTTTAATTTTTGTTTTTATTTATTTCATTTTATTGTATTTCTTACTATTGATCAATTTTTCTTTATTGCATTTTTCACCTCTAGTGATCTAGAAGTGATAAATTCTAATACCGTTTTAGTAATAGTCACTCTTAAAATTTCTACACACAAAACTAAGTATGCTTATTTCAGTATTCTCTTTATTTTTTTTATTATGTTCAGTTAGCCACTGTATAGTACATCATTAACTTTTGATGTAGTGTTCAATGATTCATTAGTTATGTATAACACCCAGTGCACATCAGTATTTTCTTTAGAAACAGAAGGAGCCTTAGTGTGCTGCTACATTCACCCTTCCTTCACCGCTGCTAGATTGGTAAATATCACTCTTTATATATTATACATCAATATTTATTTAATCCTTTCCATATTTCTTTGATCACTACTACGACCATCATCATTTCTTAAATTTATTTTTCATTTTGATGCTATTATCAAATAATTTTTTTCAGAGATGGTTGGTGTACAGTAAATCCTGAGTCCCTGAATGTCTCAAATTGTCTTGACCTCTCCTCATGAACATGAGTGCTCCTTTACCATGTGAAACATTCAAGGTTGAATATGTTTTCCCCTCTTTTGGCAGAGGAGGAAGTAATGGAGGGGTATGCTCGGTCAGCCAGGTGGACCCACTTTTGGAAAGGGCTTCATTGTCTTCATTAACGAGAACTCTGACACCAGTGGGATTCTTATTCCTCTGTATGTAAGTTGCTTTCCTCTTTTCTGAAAACCTGTGCTTTCTCCAGGTGGTCTCCAGCTTTGGTCTTTTGTTATTCATTGTGCACAGTACTGTCGGTATTCTTTCATTCTTAAAGCTGACAACTGTCTCCCCTTTGTGTAACTTATCTTTTACTACTTTTAATTCTCCAAACAGTTAAGAGCACAGGCTTTAGAAACAAACAGCCTGTGTTTGAATCTCCTCTGCTACTTTCTATCTGTGTGGTTTTAGGCAAATTGCCTAACCTTTCTGCTCCTCAGTTCCCTCATTTAAAAATGGGCTTGTAATAGTCTCTATCTCTTAGAGTTGTTAAGAATGAAACAAGTCCATTTATGAGAAGTTCTTAGAAGAGTGCCAGGTACATAGTAAGTGTTAGATAATTCACTTTTTTTTTTTCACAGTTCTGTTCACTGAATCATTTCTGTTTTCTCTGGAATTGGTCAGCACTAACCCCCATGTTGGCTTTCTTTAAATATTTAACAATTCTTGATCATTTTTATGATTGAAAAGCTAAGTTACCTCAGTTAATGAGTACAGATATCTGTCATCTGTTTTGTCCACAGTTTCAAGGCATTGTTTTCCCAAAATATACCCCCCTGAATATGAGAGCTCACTGTTCTTACTGACCACCTGTTTTTCCCCATACATGTTTTAGGCTTTGCTTCCTCCACCCTTTCTAGCTTCCAGGAATTCCTCACAGGTTATCCAAGGATAACTTACTCTTTAGCTTTCCAGTTCTCTTATACATATATTCTTTTAAAGGCTTATTTCATGTTATTAAAGGGGAGTAGAGTCAAAAGGGAAAGCAACATGTGTTCTCAGCCCTCTAGATGTAGCCCTTTTTCGACTTCTGTTCTTTTGTGTACCTGTAGGATAAACTCCCCAATCAGTGGCATGGCTTCTAAAACCTTCTATTCCTAGGTTTGGTTTCTACTTATCTCCTCCAATTTACCTCTCACTGCCCTCCTATCATATTCTATGCTGTAACCATATTTAATCTCTTTTATTTCTTAATACAATACATCTCCTTTCACCTCTTGGTTTTCACTCTTACTCCTTTCTTCATCTAGTAACTGATCTTTCTTTGGGCCTCTGATCCTGTTTCCTCATCAGTAAAATGAAGCCTGGGAATCAATTATCTTTAGGAGTCCCTCTAGCTCTTAAAGTTTATAGTTCTATGCAAATATACTCATTGATATCTGAACATTTTCTTGTTACTTCCTCAGTATAGTTCAGTATCACATAGTCTAAAGAAATGTGCAGGATGCAAATGCTTAATTTTTACCTTAGTTCTCTATATAACACCTCAGACTTACAGAACTTTTAATTGCAGCCAAAGTATGCCTCAAATGCTGAGTAAGAAATTAATATGTCAGCACAGCAGGTTAGGATGGGGATTACTAAGAATAGTAGCCCAGCTACCTAGTTAACACCTCTTTTAGTTTGGAGCCATGAGGAAGAAATGGTTTCTGACAGAGCCTACCAAATTTTCATCGATTAATAGAAGAAAGTCAAATCCTGATTTTGAATTACAACACTTTTAATAGACATTTTTAAATTTTCCTCTCAACACCAGGGGCAATATATGTGAGCATGTGCAGTCTTGCTGATAACAATTTGCCCTCTTGTAGCTGAACAGAGAGAGCAGACAAATAGTTTGCCTTAGATTCCAGTCACACAACCAGTTCATCCCATGCTATGGGGCCAGAATAATCTTCTATATCCTGCTGTAAATATCACTTCTCCAGGACAACTCATAACATCTTCTTAGGTTCTATCTCTATCCCCCACTCCTCAGTTTGTTTCTTATGTTTCCCTTCCCCCAGGAATGCCTCTCTCTCTGGAGACTTAATACCATCATAATCCCTATGTCATAAAAGACAAAACCTGTCGATAAATGCTGCAGCTGTGGTCACGGAAAAGGAGGAAATTCTCTTTAAACCACCATCTCTGAAATGAAAAAATATCTGGTCCAGAAAGACATTATATGCAGTCTGGAAAGGTCTTCACCAAAGTCACACGGGAAGTAGTGGTTTCACATTGCTGCAA
This sequence comes from Ailuropoda melanoleuca, assembly GCF_002007445.2. NCBI lineage: Eukaryota > Metazoa > Chordata > Mammalia > Carnivora > Ursidae > Ailuropoda > Ailuropoda melanoleuca. The sequence continues at coordinate 31,817,234 of NC_048232.1, read as the reverse complement.
ACACTGTCGTTATTGTTCACACTGATGAATAGTTTCAGTTCTCACTAATATGAAGTTCCACCAAATGAATATCCTGGAAAATAATCTGAAACTCCAAGAATAACACAAGTATGAATTTACTGTCAGGGTATCTAAAAGATTCAATCTATTGACCTCTTCATCCCCAGAAGCTATGAGGACCATATAATTTATCATCCATATTGAAACAGGATTGAGAGTAAAAGGAGCTCTATTAGCAGCTATATCAGGCCAACAGGCATAAATAAGACTATCTTGGCAAAAAGGAATATATCCTACTGGAGATAAATACACTAACTGCAGAATTAAGTCTCTACATAAATCATTTGTCTTATTGCATATTGTGGTTCAAAGAATTAATCAATTCTATTTGCTCTTAGAGGGAACATTTATTCACCACTCTTCATGTTTCCATAAGGAGGCACTTGAGTGGGACTTGCCCTCCCTGCCTCTCATTCCTGTCCCCCAGCTCATTTGGCATCTGGTGATGAGTGATCTTTTAACTAATGAGTCAGTAGAGGAAACTGACCTCAGTGTTTTCTGCTCACCCTCCTGAAAGCCAGCCTGCCTGCAAATGGCATAATACTTGATTCTCTCTCTGTCTTGTAGTTGGTGCCTGCTGCAGGTAGCAACCTAGAGATGCCCAAGGCCACCAGTGACAAGGGCGTAATTGCATCTAATCCAGATGGAACATTTGAACAAGACTTTTTGCCCACAAATCAAGAGCCACATTCTCCACTGGCTTTATCAGTAAAGAAGCTGACTTCAGATCTGTATTTTTTTCCTCCTGGTTCTTAACTCTCAGTTACTGAACTTGAGAAGAAGAGTAATGGGTGTTATGTTTTGATCCCTTACCATTTTTGTTTGCACTGCTAGCTAGAAACAGAAGCTGGAAACAGAAGAGTATCCTGGGGCTGTATAAGAAAAAAAGCAAGCATTAAATTGGGTACACAAGCATCTCTTATCTTTTATGGTAAAATAAATACCCTATATTTTATTTAAAAATAAGTAATTTGAATATAAGGTTTTTTAAAAAGGTTTTTTTATTTATTTGACAGAGAGAGATACCAAGGAGAGAGCACAAGCAAGGGAAGTGGCAGGCAGAGGGAGAGGGAGAAGCAGGCTTCCCGTTGAGCAAGGAGCACGATGCAGGGCTCAATCACAGGACCCTGGGATCATGATCTGAGCAGAAGGCAGATGCTTAACTGACTAAGCCACCCAGGTGTCCCTGAATACAAGATTTTTTAAAGGACTCAGCATGATATTAATTCACACACAAAAAACTCTAAAAAGATTCAGCCATAGGAATTTTTCTTTTTAAGCATAGAAACCCTGGCAGAAGTACTGGAGAGACTACATAAATACCTTAAAGTAGTTCTAAAGGTGGGAGTTTCCAGAAACACAAATCCCATAGGTACATCACCGCAGAGAATGTCACAGTACCAATGTTGCATACATGTACATGCTCATACACACCATGCATGCACAAGTATCATACACAGTCACACACACATCTTTCTGAACATTACCACAAGACAAAGATGTCCACTCTCACCACTTTTATTCAACATAAAAGTGGAAGTCATAGCCATAGCTATCAGACAAGAAAAAGAAATGAGAGGTTTCCAAATTAGTAATGAAGAGGCAAAACTGTCACTATTGGCAGATAACATGGTATTATATATAGAAAACCATGAAGACTCCACCAAAAAAAAATTAGAAGAAATAAGTGAATTCAGTATAGTTGCAGGATAAAAAATTAATATTCAGAAATCTGTTGCATTTCTATACACTAATAACAAAAGAGCAGAAAGAAATTAAGAAAACAATTCCATTTACAACTGCATCAAAAAAAATAAAACACCTAGGACTAAACTTAATCAAGGAGGTGAAACCTATACTTGGAAAACTATAAGACATTGATGAAAGAAATTGAAGATAACAAAAACAAATGGAAAGATATACCATATTCATGGATTAAAAGAATTAATATTGTTAAAAAGTCCATACTACCCAAAGCAATCTAAAGATGCAATTCAATACCTTTCAAAATACCATTTTTCACAGAACTGGAAAAAAATAATCCTAAAATTTGTAAGGAACCACAAAAGATCTTGAATAACAAAAGCAATTTTGAGAAAAAAGAACAAAGCTGGAGGTATTATAGTCCCAGATTTCAAGATGTACTACAAAGACATAGAAATCAAAACAGTGTAGTACTGGTACAAAAATAGACACATAGATCAATGGAACAGAATAGAGAGCCCAGAAATAAACCCACACTTATATAGTCAATCTATGACACAAGAAGCAAGAATATACAATGGGGAAAAGAGAGCCTCTTCAATAAATCGTGTAGGGAAAACTGGACAGATACATGAAAAAGAAAGCAACTGGACCACTTTCTTACGGCATACACAAAAATAAACTCAAAATGGATTCTTTAATCCTAAATGTGAGACCTGAAACAATAAAAATCACAGAAGAAAATCTAGGCAGTAATCACTTTGACATCGGCCTTAGCAATATTTTTCTAGATAGATTCCCTCAGGCAATGGAAATAAAAAAAAAATAAACTGTTAGGACTACACAAAAATACAAAGCTTTTACACAATGAAGGAAACCATCAATAAAACAAAAAAGTAACCTACTGAATGAGAGAAGATACTTGCAAATGATATATCTGATAAGAGCTAATACCCAAAATATATAAAGAATTTATACAACTCAATGCCCAAAACAAACAATCCAATTAAAAAATAGGCGGAGGATCTGAATAGACATTTTTCCAAAAAAGATATACAGATGGCCAACAGACACATGAATAGATCCTCAACATCAATATCATCAGGGATATGCAAATCAAAACCACAGCAAGATATCACTTCACAACAATCAGAATGGCTAGTATCCAAAAGAGAAGAAATAAGTTTTGGCAGAGATGTGGAGAAAAGGGAATCCTTGTGCACTGTTGGCGAAAAGGTGAAAATTGGTATAACCACTGTCTAAAACAGCATGGAGGTTTTTCAAAAAATTAAAAATAGAAATATCATTCAGTAGAGTAATTCCAGTTCTGAGTATTTACTTCCCCCAAAATGAAAACATTAATTTGAAAAGATATATGCACTCCTATGTTTATGGCAGCATTGTTTACAGTAGCCAAGATATAGAAGTAACCCATATCCATTGATAGATGAATAGATAAAGAAGATGTGGTGTGTATACACACACACACACGGCCATAAAAAAAAGAATGAGATCTTGCCATTTGCAACAACAAGGATGGACCTAGAGGGTATTGTGTTAAGTGAAAAGTCAGACAAAGACAAATATTATATGATTTCACTTTTTTTTACAACTCTGCTTTTTTTTATTATTATTATATTTTGTTAGTCACCATACAGTACATCCCTGGTTTTTGATGTAAAGTTCGATGATTCATTAGTTGCATATAACACCCAGCGCACCATGCAATATGAGCCCTCCTTACTACCCAACACCAGCCTATCCCATTCCCCCACCCCCCTCCCCTCTGAAGCCCTCAGTTTGTTTCTCAGAGTCCATAGTCTCTCATGTTTCATTCCCTTTTATATGGAATCTAAAAAACAAACCAAAGCTGAAATAGAGCCATAAAAGTAGAGAACAAACTGATGGTTCCCAGAGGGGTTGGGGTTGGAGGAGATGGGTAAAATGGATGGGGGTAGCAGACTTCCAGTTATGGAATGAATAAGTCATAGCAATGAAAGTTACAGCATAGGAAATATAGTCAGTGGTATTGTAATAGCATTGTATGGTGAGAGATGATAGCTACACTTGTAGTGAGCATAGTATAACACATAGATTTGTCAAATCACTATGTTGTACACTTGAAACTAATGTAACATTGTGTGTCAACTACACTTCAATTTTAAAAAATCAAGTTTGTGTCATTTTACTTTATGTCTAAAGTGAACAATAGCTGAAGTTGGTAATAGACATGGAAAGAAAATCTTCCTAATGAGCAGTTACCAAGAAGGGAGCATACTTATTGGGGCATATATTGGTCATTTTTCCATGTTATGTTACAGAGTACAATAATCTTCAAATGTCCAGTACTCCTAAATGTTGCTGTTTTGTTGATGAGACCAAATAAATAAATAAATAATAAAAAATAAAAAATTTCATTGCTATAGCCATCCCAGCTACCTTTTAAGATGACTAGTTATTGCTAAACAATTCCACAATACAAACTATTCTCAATGTAATATTACTTCAAAGGATACAAATGAAATATCAACTATTTTTGTCAGATTTGCTTCAGATTATTCTAATTCTTTTGTTTGCTTTATTATTTCTTAGGATTGGGAAAGGCAAATTAATTAACAGCTATCTGAATTAAGAAAATTCTAATTTTTCCTGATAAGTTATGGCAGTTGTATAATTAATATTTTAACCTGCCTGCTGCCCTACCAATTGGAATACAAATGGCATTCAGATAAGGATCAGTTGGCACTAGATATCACTACACACTTTTACCCAAATGCTCACATAAGCTTGGTGTTCAGAGAGCCGTAGGTGTTAGTTTATATAAATCTACCAATAAGTTTGTACTTCTAAAATATAACAAGGGTGGTAAAAAGGAAGGCAGCACACCAAGAATTGACTTCAGATTTAGAATTGTGCAATTCTGGGGTACTTATCTTCCCAGGTCTTTGTATTTCCACTAAAATATTCACCCCCATTGGTCTAATTATAGCCCCGGAGGAAAATGGAGTACATGCAGTGAGTGGGAGTTCAATTTTAAAGACTACCCACGTGAAGAGAAACAGGCAAATGTGACTTCTTGCCGGCTTCATCACTGAGCAAAAACGTACTTTTCATTGAGTGAAGGTTTGCAAATTTTGCCATAAGCAAAACACATTTTTATTGCATCTTGAGTAATTTCCCATGATAGAAGAATATTTCCACTTCAATTTAGATTTTTTGTCTCACAAAATACTAAAACTTTGTCAAGAGGTAAAATACCTAACCCTAATTAATTAGGGTAACAAGGAAACTGCAAGATGAAGCAGGGGAGTTTCCACACTCTTCCATATAATTCTTCTGGAAATGTAAAAGACAGGACATTTGGAAACCCCCAGCATAAACCAGGTACTGTCTTGGGGGGTTTGGGGGCTTTCTGTGAGCACAACACATTGAAACTTCTGGATCAGGAGGTAAGAAACTAGGTAATAAGTTGTCCTCTCAGCCCAAAACAAGTCATATCTGCAATCCTACGCACACAGCACTAGAACATACTCAGCAGAACTGCCCCTACCAATCAACACTTGTACACACCACTTATTTGACAGAGATGCAGATTAAGGCCCACCTGGCGTTCAGAGCTCCCCAGTAAGCTCTGTAAGCTGAATAAGTGCCCCAGAAGCACACCAGATCAGGCTTTTTACTGCACATGAGGGAAAATAACCCAACTCTCATACACATCTTTCTCTATTACTGTACTACAGAGTTCATGAAGACATAGACCAGGTCTTATTTATGTTCATATGTCCCAAAATGCCGAGGAGGCTCTGGCACATGACACATAATTGGTTCTAATGAATGGTTTCTGCTTTGTTTTATTTTTCTATGCCTGTGTCTTTTTAAAAAAATAAATCCATCTTAAAGAGATCATGTTTCCTGAACCTCATTGAGGGAATTGACTCTATGTTTACTGGAGATTTTCCCCTGAGAGATTCATCCCACCAAAGGGATTGGTCCCAAGGTCATCTTCACAAATGAGTTTTCAAACTACAGGTTGCATCCATTCGTTAATGATTTGAACTGATCCAGGATGTCATGATGACCCTACTGACAATAATCCAGATAGTAGAATATAAGTTAAAGAGTGCATTCTTAGTGTAGAGGGTGTACCTGAGTGTTGGAAGTACCATGTAGCTCCATAGGTCTTGCCACATGCCTGAGGCTGTGCATCCACCAAATAATGTGTACTCCCAACAGAGTTAATCAATGGAGTGAATGGAGCCACCATCCTGGAGAGGTGTCGGCATACTTGTAATGACCATTTCTGTGCTGGGACAACTTGAAGTGGGTGAGAATGCTTCCCTGTATCACTGTAGAAGTGTAACTGGCAACTAGAAAAATTTCCAGCTCAGTCTTTAGGGAAAATATGAGAGGACAGAGGAAGAACAGAGGAAGTGTAATCAGAAGCTCTCTTTCTGCACATGCTGATACAAGTGTTAATCTAGGAAAGAAGCAGATCTCCAAACGTGATTTATCCTAACAGATAAAAGCCTACTCTGAAACAGAAATAGAAGATAAGAATTTCTCTCTAATTGTGTTCTAAAGAAAAGAGAGGATTGATAAGATTAATAAGATCTTTTATTATCTTTTATTAATAAGATTAATAAGATTCTCTGTCACCATGAAATTAGGTATTTTCCACAATCAAAAATTTTTTGGAACTTCTGAAGGGGGAAAAAATCACAGAAGTAGGAAATAATGGATATGGACTATTTTGCTCACGTACTTCCTTCAAAATGGAAAATATTAATCTCCTTTTTCTTTTTTTAAAAAAAATTTTATTTATTTACCTGAGAGAGAGAACATGAGCAGGGGGAGGCACAGAGGGAGAAGCAGACTCCCCACTGAGCAGGGAACCTGATGCAAGGCTTGATCCCAGGACCTTGGGATCATGACTTGAGCCAAAGGCAGAGGCTTAACTGACTAAGCCACCCAGGCACCCCTAATCTCCTTTTTCTTAATTAAAAACAATAACATAAGTAAATACAGTTTCTAAATATATCAACAGCCAAAAACTAAGCCAACATTGGTGTCAGATATTTTTCAAATAATATTTCACTTATTAGTTTGGATAATCAGTTAGTGCTCTAAACCAGTCCAATTCAAGGACACCATGGAAATTATTCTTGGGTCTCAGAAAAGTTGAATTTACAATTTAACTCATTATATTTTTGTCTCAACATAGGACACATAATGAATAGTTCCACTGCCTTGCCATCTTTTCGTGTCTTCCTCAATATTTTTCATCAGTGTTTTTTAGTTTCTAGAGTATAGATCCTTTACCTCTCTGGTTAAGTTTATTCCAAAATATCTTATGGTTTTTGGTGCTACTGTAAATGGAATTGATTCCCTAATTTCTCCTTCTTCAGTCTCACTGTTAGTGTATAGAAATGCAACTGATTTCTGAGGATTGATTTTGTATCCTGCCACATTACTGAATTGTATGAGTTCTGGTAATTTGGGGGTGGGGTCTTTTGGGTTTTCCATATAAAGTATCATGTCATCCGCAAAGAGAGAGTTTGACTTCTTTTTTGCCAATTTGTATACCTTTTATTCTTTTTTTTTTTTTTTGCCTGATTGCTGTTGCTAGGACTTCTAGTACTATGTTGAACAATAATGGTGAGAGTGGACATCCTTGTCGTGTTCCTAATCTCAAGGGAAAGGCTCTCAGCTTTTCCCCCATTGAGATTGATATTTGCTGTAGGCTTTTCACAGATGGTTTTTATGAAATTGAGGGATGTACCCTCTATCCCTACGCTCTGAAGGGTTTTAATCAGGAAAAGATGCTGTATTTTGTCAAATGCTTTTTCTGCATCAATTGAGAGGATCGTATGGTGACTTAGTGGAAGAGATGATAGAAAAGAAGGAAAGAGAAATAACGTGGTGGGGAGGATCTCCTTTTTCATGAAAAAAAAGCTACAGGAGATTACTGACTCAATGAAATGTTCCAATGTCAGAATTATTGGCATCCCCGAGGGAATGGAGAAAGAGAGGTCTAGAAGAGATATTTGAACAAATTGTAGCTGAGAACTTCCCTAATCTGGTGAAGGAAACAAGCATTTGTGTCCAAGAGGCAGAGGGGACCCCTCCCAAGATCAATGAGAACAGACCAACATGATGACATATAATAGTACAATTCTCAAATCTCAGATCCAAGGATACAATCTTGAAAGTGGCAAGGGGATGAGATTCCTTACGTACAGAGGGAGGAACATCAGAATAATGTCTGACCTGTCTACAGAGATCTGGCAAGCCAGAAAGGGCTGGCAAGACATATTCAGAGCACTAAGTGAGAAGAACATGCAGCCAAGGATACTATGTTCAGCAAGGCTGTCATTCAGAATGGATAAAGAGACAAGGAGCTTCCAAGACCAGCAGAAACTGAAAGAGTATGTGACCACCAAGCCAGCCCTATAAGAAATATTAAGGGGGGTTCTATAGAAGTAGAAAGACCCCAAGAGTGACACTGAACAGAAATTTACAGAAACAATCTATAGAAACAAGGACTTCACAGGCAACATGACAACATTAAAATCATATCTTTCAATAATCACCTCAATATGAACGGCCTAAATGCTCACATAAAATGCCACAGAGTTGCAGTTTGGATAAAAAGACATTACCCATCCATATGCTGTCTACAAGAGACTCATTTTGAACCTAAAGTTACATCCAGACTGAAAGTGAAAGGACGGAGAATTATTTTTCATGTCAATGGACCTCAAAAGAAAGCTAGAATAGCAAGTCTCATATCAGACAAATTAGATTTTAAGCTAAAGACTGTAGTTAGAAATACAGAGGACACAATATTATTCTTAAAGGGCATATCCAATAAGAGATTCTAACAATTATAAATATCTATGCCCCCATCAGGGGAGCAGCCAACTACATAAGCCAACTGTTAACCACAATAAAGAGATATATAGATAATAATGCTTTGCCCTTTCTTAATAAAAGAATGTGAGAGGTATCATGAAAACCTAGAGATACTAAAACTCTCAAATTCATTTTGTCTAAACATCATTTTTCTTACATATCCATGTCTTTACCCTAAACATTGATTTCGACAAGGAAGTGTGAGAGTTGTATTTTAGTGATATACCATGAGTTTCTCAGACATAATGAGAGAAAGGGGAATTAATTTGGTATTAAAGACATCCAAAGGAATATTTGATATCTCTAGCACAGCAAAAATACAAATTAATTCAGAAATTTTTAATAGAGTGGTGTACAAGTAATCTCTTACCAGAGTATAACTAAGAATTATACAGCCTGAGCTGAAGCTCAAACTGAATTTATGAGCTTAGAAATCCAAGTATAAAATAAAAAGGAGGGGCGCCTGGGTGGCACAGCGGTTAAGCGTCTGCCTTCGGCTCAGGGCATGATCCCGGCGTTATGGGATCGAGCCCCACGTCGGGCTCCTCTGCTGTGAGCCTGCTTCTTCCTCTCCCACTTCCCCTGCTTGTGTTCCCTCTCTCGCTGGCTGTCTCTATCTCTGTCGAATAAAATAAATAAAATCTTTAAAAAAAAAAAGAAATTCTTTAAAAAAAATAATAAAATAAAATAAAAAGGAACTCATTGAGGTTTTTAATAATCATAGCCACATCACCTTCATATAAAGGGGAAAGTATACATTTCAAGTTAGAAGAATAAGTTTGAACTTAAAATGATGTTTGGTCCATGCCTGACCATGGAACAGTCAATTAATAATAATTTATCGAGAGGCTAATATGCTCTAGGCACTGTTCTATTAATTTTATATGTGTAAAGTCATCAACACTCAAAATAATACTATGACATAAGCATTATTATTAGCCTCATTTTCTATATCAAGAAACTAAAGCACAATATGGTTAAGTAAGTGGCAGAAAGTTGCAAAGCCAGGAAATAGCAGAAATGGATTTCAAACCAAGGAAGAGTCAAACAGACCGCACACTATCACCCCACTATACTGCCTCTCAACTTAAATTCATTTAGTCTTAATCTAAACCACAACATGTGGAAAGATACCAACTACCTTACTGTTCTGAAGCCAAAATTTGAAAGCATCTTGGTAAAGAGCTAAGACTCACAAAGATGTAGGGCACTATTGTAAATGAATTGTTAGCATAACAATATCCATTGTATTGCTTAGCAGAAATCCCTGATCAAATCTACATTCTTTGATGTAGCAAAAATAGGGGTTGTGAGAAAGAAAGGAGAGAGCAGGATTAACATAAAGGATATCATGCTCCCAGATAATCCAGAAAATTTAAAGATACACACCCAGAGAATGAGATGGTCACAAGAAGGAAAAAAAAATCCTGTAACAGTAAGTAATAACATGTAAAAATGCTTGTAATTGTTAGGTCAAGGTGAAAAAAAATAACAGGTCTGTACAGTATTATCCTAATGTGAAAAAATCTGTGCGTTCTTACACGTAGAACACTGGAAGCATGGAAGAATGAAAGAATGCGCATTAAGATGCTGAGTGATGGCACTTAGCTTAAGGCCATGATGAAATAACAGGACCAGACCTACTCTCCTACTTTAACCAAATAGAAAACTAGATAAAAGTGTATTAAACAACAGTTTTCAAACATTGGGCAACAGGCGGTGCAGGACAGTGATTCCTGAATGAAGGAAAACAAATGAGATGAGTCTTGGAAATGTCCCAGCTGACTGTCTGGAGAGGTGCCAGGTGTCACTGCAAAAAGGGAGAGCCAAAACAAAGTCTAGTAGTCTCACTAATTGGAGGACACAGAGTTCAGAATTTGGGGGGGCTAAGGTAGACAGATTTTACAGGGTAGAGTAACAAAGAGGTGAGAGATACATAAAATGAAAGCTCCAAAGATGCTAAGAAGGGTCCACTTGAGTCAGTGGCCTGAGACCGTCTACATATACACATAGAGAAATTACCGAAGCCAGAGAAAGAACTACCAAAAAGTAGATAAAACAACACTAGATTACACACAGAGCTAGGAATGGTTTACATTTGCATCAGTCATAGTAGAAAGTTATGATTCATGGGCCATCAGGTACATTCTACAAAACAGTATTACCTTGGTAAAGGGAACAAATTTGCCCCAGACAAAATGTTGCTCTGGACTTATCTTAAAAATGCTTAAAAACAATACTTAAAAAAAAATCAAATTGATTTCCAACTATCAAAATCAGGTACCAGAAAAAAGCCCCCAAATAATTAAAGGAATACAAAATATATCCAATGTTTACTGAACTCCAACCAAAAATTGCCAGGCATGCAAAGAAGCAGAAAAATAATCAGAACGCAAAAAATCAATAATCATAATAATAATTTCAACAACAATAATAATCAACAGACCCAGAAAGTACACATATAATATACTAGTAGACAAAGGCATCAGCATAGCTATTAGAAACATACTCTATATGCTCAAAAAGGTAGACAGAAGCATACATGACAAAGAGAAAATTGGGCAATATAAATAACACCCAAATGGAACTTCTAGAGATGAAAACTAAATTATTTGGAATGAAAATCATTGGATGTGAGTAACAACATGTTAAACATTGCAGAATAAAAAATCAGCAAAATTGAAGACAGCAAAAGAAATTATCTAAAATCAAACACATTAATAAAAAAGACTGAAACTTTAGGAACAGAGCATTAGTGATATTTAGAACAATATCAAGTGGCCTCATACATATTAATTGGATTCCTGAGGACAGGTGAAGGATTGAAGAATAGACAATTTAAAGGATTTGATTAAAAACTATAACCTCAAAATTTGATGAAAAATGTAAACCCAAAGTGAAAAAAATTGTAAAAACTATATCAATTCTCATCTTAACCAGATTGCAAAAACACAAAAATAATGAGAAACAGTATCAATCAGAAAAAGGAAGAAGTCTAATACAGATAAAATTGAAAAGAATAGTGAAAAAATAATAAGAATTAGAGCAGAAATCAATGAAATTGAAAACAGGAAATCAATAGAAAACATCAAAGAAACCAAAAGTCGATTCTTTGTAAATATCAATAAAATTGAAAAGCCTCTTGCTAGGCTATCCAAGAAAAAAAATGAAGATATAAATCACTAATACGGGGACATCGCCACAAACACTATGGAAATTAAAAGGACAGTAAAGAAGTACTATGAACAATGGTATGCCCACGAATTTGACAAGCAAGATAAAATGCGCCAATTCCTTGCAAGGCACAATTGCCAAAAACTACACAAGAAGAAAATAAGATCTCCATCAGCTTATATCTATTAAAGAAAGTGAATCTATATTAATAACTTTCCAAAAAAGAAAGCACTAGACCCATGTGGGTTTGCTGATGAATCCCACCAAAAATGTAAGGAAGAAATTATACCAGTTCTTTTTAATTTCTTCTAAAAGATAGAAGCACAGGAATACTTCCTAACTCATTCTATGAGGCCAACATTACCCTAATAACATAACCAGCCAGACACATTACAAGAAAAGGAAACTATAAACCAATACCTCTTATGAACATAGATTTAAAAAATCCTCAACAAAATATTAGCAAGTTAAGTCCAACAATATACAAAAAGAATTATATATCAAAACCAAATGGGATATATCCCAGATGTGCAATGTTGGCTCAACATTCAAATATCAGTTAACATGTTCTATCATATCAATAGACTAAAAAAACACCCATTCATAGTAAAAAGTCTCAGGAAGCTAAGAGTACAGGGGAACTTTTTCAACCTGATAAAGACTATCTACAAAAAAACCCCCTACAGCTAACTTAGTCATACTTAGTCATGAGAAACTTGAAGCTTTCCCACTAAGATCAGGTACAAGGCAAAAATGTGCTGTCTTACCACTCCTTTTCAACATCATTCTGGAATTCTACCTAATGCAATAAGACAAGAAAAGGAAATAAAAGGTATACTAACTCAGAAGGAAGATATAAAACTGTCTTTGTTTGCAGGTGACATGACTGTCTATGCAGAATATCTGAAAGAATCTCCTGGAACTGATAAGCAATTATAGCAAGATTGCAGGATACAAGGTTAATATACAAAAGTCAATTGCTTTCCTACATATCAACAATGAACGGGTGGAATTGGAAATTAAAAACACAATACCATCCACATTAGCATCTCCAAAGATGAAATATTTAAGTATAAATCTTGCATAATACATACAAGATCTATATGACGAAACCTATAAAACTCTGAACAAAATCAGAGGAACTAAATAAATAGAGGATACTCCATGTTTATGATTAGGAATACTCAATATTATCAAGATGTCAGTTCTGTCTAATTTAATCTACAAATTTAGTACAATATCAATAAAAATCTTCGCAAGGTATCTTGCAGATATTAACAAACTGATCCTAAAGTTTATAAGGAGAGGTAACAGACCCAGAATAGCCAACTTAATATCGAAGAACAAAGTGGAAGACTGACACCATCCAACTTCAAGACTTACTCTAAAGCTATAGTAATCAAGACAATGTGGTATTGGTGAAATAAAAGATAAATAAATCAGAAGAACATAATAGAGAGCCTAGAAATAGACCCACATAAAAATAATCAATGATCTTTGACAAAGAAGCAAAGGCAACACAATGAGGAAAATAAAGTATTTTCAACAAATGCTGCTTGAACAACTGGACATCTGCATACAAAGAAATGAAACTAGATACAGGCTTTACTTCCCCCTGAGAAATTAACTCAAAATATATCATAGACCTAAATATAAAATACAAAACTATAAAACTCCCAGAAGATAACATTAGAAAACCTAGATGACCTTGGATATGGTGCTGCCTTTTTAGATACAATACCAAAGAAAAATCCATGAAAGAAATAACTGATAAACTGGACTTTATTAAAATTAAAAACTTCTGCTCTGCAAAAGACAGTATCAAGAGAAATAGAAAACAAGCCACAGACTGGGAGAAAATATTTGCAAAAGACACATCTGATAAAAGACCATTATCCAAAATATACAAGGAACTCTTAAAACTCAAAAATAATAAAACAACCCAATTAAAAAATGGGCCAAGCACTTTAACAGACACCTCAGCAAAGAAGGTATACAAATGGCAAATAAATGCAAGAAAAGATGCTCTACAACATGTCATCAGAGAAGTGCATATTAAAACAACATTGGGATACCACTGCACACCTATTAGAATGGCTAAAATCCAGAATAATAATACCACTGGAAAGGATGTGGAACAACAGGAACTTTAATATATTGCTGGTGAGAATACAAAATAGTTCAGCCACTTTGGAAGACAGGCAGTTTCTTATAAAACTAAATATACTCCTACCATACAATATAGCAAACACACTCTTTAGTATTAATCCAAATGAGTAGAAAACTTATGCCTACAAAATACCTGCACATAACGTTTATAGCAGCTTTATTCATAATTGCTTCAACTTGGAAGCAACAAAATGTCATTTAGTAAATTAATGGATAAATGCACTATGGTATATCCAGGCGATAGAATAGTATTTAACCCTAAAGAGAAATGACTACAGAACAATGAAAAGTCATACAGGAAATTTAAGTTCATATTACTAAGTGAAAGAAACCAGTCTGAAATGGCTACCTACTGCATTATTCTTACCATACAACACCCTTTAAAAGGCAAAACTATGGAAACAGTAAAAAGATGAGTGGTTGTCAGAGGTGGGATAAGAAAGAGAGATGAACAGACAGAGCACAGAGGATTTTTAGGGCAGTGAAAATACTCTATACACTATTGGAACAATGGATTTTATCTAATTTATCCAAACCTATAGAATCTAGACCAAGAGTGAATCCTAAGGTCAACTATGGACTTTGGGTGATTGTGATGTGTCAATGTAGATTCATCCTTGGTAAAAAATTTAGCATTTTGGTGAATGATGTTGATACGTTGATAATGGGGAAAGGTATGCATATGTGGAGGAAAATCTCTGTATCTCCTTTTCAACTTTGTTGTTAACATAAAACTGTTTGCAAAAAAAAAGTCTTTGAAAAAATATATGGTGAGAAAACAATAGAAATATATCTTTAAAGTACAGACAGAAAAAAATGTATCAACCTAGGATTCTACACCCAACATAAATTCCTTGCAAAAATGAAGATGAAATAAAGATACTGATAGACATACAAAGTTGATAAATTTATGATCAGCAGACCCACACTGTAAGAAAGGTATAAAGAAGAATCTTCAAGCAAAAGGAATATAATACCAGAGGGAAATATAGTTGACCCTTGAATAATGTGGAGATGAGGAGCACTGACCCCACACAGTCAAAAATGCATGTATAACTTTTGACTTCCCCAAAACTGAACTACTAATAACTTACTAGTAACTGGAAGCCCTATGGATAATATTAGTAGTCAATTAACACATACTTTGTATGTTATATGTATTATATATTATATTCTTATAATAAAGTAGCTAAAGTAAAGAACATGTTATTAAGAAAATCATAAGGAAGAGAAAACACTTTTACAGTATTATACTGTAAAAAATCTGGATATAAGTGGACCTATGCAGTTCAAACCCATGTTATTCAAAGATCAACCATACACATCTATCCTGTGTGATAAAAATCACTGGAAAGTATCAATGCAGATAAGTGTAAAATAGCATTTTTCTCATGTTTTATGTCTCTTCAAAAAGAAAACTGACCAATGAAAGCAAAAATTCAACAACTTTGATAAAATGGATAAATGATATTTACAAACTACCAAAGCTCAGTCAAAAAAAAGTAACAATACATAACCTGTATAGTCTTAAATGACAATAAAAATAAAAGCAATTTAACTTATTTATAGTTAAAATTCTTCCTATAAAGACAATTCTAGGACCAAATGGATTTACCAATGAAATCAACCAAACACTTATGAAAGAAATAATACCAATTCTATTCAAACTGGTCTAGAAAATAGAAATGGGGAGGACCCACTTCCAACTGACATAAAGCCAGGATCATCCTGACGCCAAAACCAGATAAATATATTGCATGAAGGGAGCCATAGATCAATATGTCTTGTGAACATAAACACAAAGTCCTTAACAAATTACTAGCAAATAAACTCCAGCAATATACAAAATGATTATATGTCATCACCAAGTGGAGTTTATACCTGGAATTTAAGATTGGCTCAACTTTCACAAAGCAATCAATCTAATTCATTCACCATATTAACAAACTAAAAAAGAATCTCAGTATATATAATTAAACAAAACTTTGACAAGAGTCAGTGCTCACTCATGATTAAGAAAAAAAGAAAAAAGAAAACCCTCTGCAAATTAGGAATAAAAGGAATTTCCTCAACATTGTAAGTGACATTACAACAACAACAACAACAAACACCTGAAGCCAAAACAAAACAAAAAAACTTCAGCTAACATCATATTTAATGGTGTTAATAGAGTGACTGAATGATTTCCCTTCCCCTAAAGTAGAGAACAAGATAAGAATGTCTGTTGTCATTATTTCTGCTCAACATTATAATGAATGGCCTATCCAGTGTAATAAGGTGAGAAAAAGAAATAAAATGCATATATATCAGAAAGGAAACACTTATGCAGAGACGACTTGACGATTTATTTAGAAGAGCCTTAAGTTTCTATCAAAAATCTGCTAGAACCAATAAGTGACTTTAAAAATGTCACAGATACAAAGTCGATACACAAAAGTCATTTTATTCGTGTTTACTAATAATGCTCAATCCAAAAATAAAATTTTAAAACAATATATTTTAGGGGCACCTCAGTGGCTCAGTCATTAAGCATCTACCTTCCACTTGGGTTGTGATCCTGGGGACCTGGGATCGAGCCCCACACAGGCCTGCTTCTTCCTCTCCCACTCCCCCTGCTTACATTCCTTCTCTTGCTGTCTCTCTCTCTGTCAAATAAAGAAATAAAATCTTTTTTAAAAAAAGTAGTATCTTTTTAAAAATTATGAAATATTTATTGAGAAATTGAACAAAAAATGTATAAAACCTATCACTGCCAAAATTAAAGATTTACTTAAATGAAGAGATATGTCAGGTTCAATGTTGTTAAGAAACAATATTGATCTATATATTTTTCCCAAATTGATCTATATAGTCAATGTAATTCCAATCAAAATTCTAGTAGGATTTTGATAGAAATTGCAAGTTGAACCTAAAATGTATGCAAATACGCAAAGGACCTAGAATACCCAAAACAATTTTGAAAAGGAAGAACATACTTGGAGGCTTTACACTACTCAATACTTATGAGAAAGTTACACTGTCATAAAACAATATGATGTTAGCACAATGATTATTTTTCAGTAGAACAGAATATAGAGTCTAGAACTAGATACCCATGTTAAAATATTCATTGTTTTTCAACAAAGGGACCAAGGCAATTAAATGGGGAAATAATCTTTTCAACAAATTGTACAGAGACGATTTTCATATGTAAAGAGAAAGAGAGAAACGGAGGGACGTAGAGAGGAAGGAAGGAAGAGGAACAGAATATTGACCCTTACTTACCTCACCTCATACACAAAACTTAATTCAGAACATGGCACAGACTATAAAACTATAAAATTTGTAATAGAAAGCATAAAAGAAAATCTTGGTAGATCTCAGGTTTTTTTTAAACGGTCTACAAAATACACAAAGTATGAAAGAAAAATTGATAAATTTGAATTCATCAATATTAAAATATTTTGCTCTTCAAAAGACATGATTGAGAAAATTAAAAGCAAGTCACACACTTCAAGAAAATACTTGCAAAATATTTATGTGATATAGGACAGAGATGTAGAATAGAGTTGACCCTTGAACATCACAGGAGTTAAGGGTGCTGACCCCCAAGCAGTCAAAAATCCATATATAACTTTTGATTCCTCAAAAACTTTACTAATAGCCTACTGTTGACTGAAAACCTTACCAATAACATAACAATTGGTTAACATATACTTTGTATGATATATATGTATACATATATATACACACATACACATATACATATATACACATATATATCATATATAGTATTCTTACAATAAAGTAAGATAGAGGAAAGGAAATATTATTAAGAAAATCATAAGAGAAAATATATTTACACCACTATACAGAATTTGTTGGAAAAAGTCTGCATATAAGGGGACCCACTCAATTCAAACCCATGTTATTCAAGAGTCAACTGTATAAAGAATGCTTACAACTCCATCTAAAAAGATACAATTTTTTAATGGGCTGAAGATTTGGGTACTTTACCAAAAATAATATACAGGTGTCAAATAACCACATGAAAAAAATGCCCAAAATTAATATTCATTAAAAGGATGCAAATTAAAACCAAAGTGAGACACCAATACATACACACTAAAATGACTAAAACTAAAAAGTATTACACTAGTAAGTGTTGGTGTTAATGAGAATCCAAAATAAAGCAACCCCTTTGAAAAACAGTTTGGCAGTTTCTTATAAAGTTAAATATAAATTTACCATATGATTGAATAATTCCAGTCCTAGGTATTTTCCCAAGTGAAATAAAAATTTATGTCTAAAGAAGTCTTGCACAGTACATGAATCTTCAGAGTAGCTTTATTCGCAATAGCCAAAAATTGGAAACAAGCCATATTGCAAATGGATAAACAAATTTGGATATATCCAAATAATAGAATACTACTCAGAATCTAAAATGAGGATTAGACTACTGATAAATACAACATTGAATTTCAAAAGCATTATGGTAAGTGAAAGAAGCCAGACACTAAAGACTTCATACTATATGATTTCATCTTTACAAAACTCTAGAATAAACAAAACTGTATTGATAGTATATGAGTGGTTGCCAGGGCCAAAATTTGGGAGGATAGTGTTTGAAATATTCTAGATTATATTTGTGGTGGTTATGCTAGTGCAATATTTGTCAAAACTCATATAATTATAAAGTTAAAAGAGGTAAATTTTATGTGTAAATTATACCACAGTGAATCTACCATCCCCCCGCCAAAAAAAAACACTGAGTGATTCTTACAGGTTATTATGAATAATTTTTTTCTCCTCACTTTGCTGTGGTTTTCAAACTTTCTATAATATGTATGAATTGCAATAAAATACGATATATATGAAAATTCTATAATCATTAAACTTTTAATTGTTTAGGTAATTGTAATTTATAAATAAGAAGAATGTAAAGGAATTAAGGAGAGTCATAAAGATACACATTTTATGTGTATGAAGAATTGAGAATAGGACTTCCATTCCCAAAAAAATACCATGATAGACGTGTGAAGAAATCCTCTAACCATGAACATAAATGATGGATAAAATATTCAAAAAAATAAAATAAACCAAAACCTTTTTAAATTTATGGGAAGGAAGAGAATCATCTGAGGCTAGATAAAACAAATAAGACAGAAGGAAAAAACAAAATACAAAAACAAACAAACAAAAACAACAAACAAAAACAAAATAAAAGAAAGCAGTTAAAACAAAGAATTGAGTAAGATCTGAAATATGCAGTTTTCATTTCACCTGTTCACCTCTGTGGCTCCAAGGCCTCCATTTAAATAGGGCACAACTTCAAGAAAACAAGAAACCATGCTGGGATCTCTAGGCAGAATATGAGATCAGGTCATGAACTTTTCAAATACCCTGAAGTCCTAAATGAGAATGCCTTCCAGTGGGTTCAGTACACAAAGTTCATTTTATATTGACCAAAGTTACAACTCACCAGAAATATATAGAAAGTCTAAACTTCTGTGCACATAACGCTCACAATATATAAAGCAAAAATTGTCAGAAACTCTAGAAAAAAGAAATTTTGTATCATAGTAAAAAGTTTTAGACTATCCCTCTTAGGACTTGATAAATCAAGCAAGCAAAAAACAAACAAACAAACAAAACCTCAGAAAACATATAGAACACAACAATAAAATTAACAAGGTTGATTTCATGTACACATATAAGGAAAGTACATTTAAAAAGTAAGGAATATGCATTATTTTCAATACCCACAGAGCATTTATAAGAGTTCAGGATGAAGAATTCTTAACAAATTTCAAAGAATTGGTATTATACAGACCATATTTTCTGTTTGTCTATGATGCAACTAGGATAGAACTCATCATCAAAAATATAATATTAAGGGGCCCCTGGGTAGTACAGTTGGTTAAGCATCCAACTCTTGAGTTAGGCTCAGTTCATGATCTCAGGGTCCTGGGATCAAACCCTGTGTCAGGCTCAGCACTTAGAGTGGAGTCTACTTGTCCCTCTCCCTCTCCCTGCTTGTGTACATTCTCTCTCTGTCTCTCTCAAATAAATAAATAAATAAATAAATAAATAAATAAATAAATAAATCTTTAAATAGATAGGTAGATAGATGATAGAGAGATAATAGATAGATAGAGACAGAGATATAGATATATAATATTAAGAGAAGAGTTAATACCCATTCTTCTCAAACTGTTCCAAAAAATACAAGAGGAAGAAAAATTTCCAGATTCATTCTATGAGGCCAGTATCACCCTGACACCAAAACCAGACTGACACTATAACAAAAGAGAACTACAGGCAAATATCTCTCATGAATATAGATGCAAAAATTCTCAACAAAACATTAGCAAACCAAATCCAATAATATACTTTAAAAAACCATACACCATGACCAAACAGCATTTATTCCCATGAAGCAAGTGTGGTTTAATATTTGCAAGACAATCAGCATGATACATCACTTTAAAAAGAGAATAAAAACCATATGACCATTTCAACAGATGCAGAAAAAGTATCTGACAAAGTATGACATCCATTCATGATAAAAACTGTCTGCAAAGTAGGTCTAGAGGGAACATACCTCAACATAATAAAGTCTTTATATGAAAAACCCACAGCCAATATCATACTTAATGGTGAAAAACAGACAACTTTTCCCATAAGGTCAGGAATAAGACAAAGATGTCTACTGTTACCACTTTTGTTTGACATGGTACTGGAAGTCCTAGCCCCAGCAATCAGACAACAAAAAGATATAAAATGCATCCAAATCAGGGAGGAAGAAGTAAAACTTTTGCTATCTGCAGATGACATGATACCATGTATAGAAAACCTGAAAGACTCCACCAAAAAAACAAAACCAAAAAAACAAACAAAAAAAACCCCAGAACTGACAAATTAATTCAATAAAGTCCCAAAACAATAAAATCGATGTACAGAAATATATTACATCCTTATACACTTAATAATGAAGTAACAGAAGGTGAAATTAAGAAAACAATCTCATTTACAATTGTACCCAAATCAATAAAATATCTAGGAATAAATCTAATTAAAGAAGTACTCTGAAACTATAAAATATTGATGAAACAAGTTCAAGACCACATAAAGAAATGGAAAGACATTCCATGCTTATGGGTTGGAAGAACAAATATTGTTAAAATGTCTACACTCCCTAAAGCATTCAACACATTTAATGCAATCCCTATCAAAATACCAACAACATTTTTCACAGAACTAGAACAAAGAATTTGTATGGAACCATAAAAGACCTTGAATAACCAAAGCAATCTTGAAAAAGAAAAAATGAGTTATCACAATTCCAGATTTCAAGTTATATTACAAAGCCGTAATAATGTTTTCTAGGCAAGATGGCAGAAGAGTAAGGGACCCCTTTTCATCTGGTCCTTTGAATTTAGCTAGATAACTATCAAATCATTCTGAACACCCATGAATTCAACTTGAGATGTAAGAAAAGAATATCTAGAACTCTACAAGTAGAAAAGTGACCACTTTCTGCAAGGTAGGAGGTGAGGAGAAGTGAATCTGAGACTATATATTGGAAGATAAATGGCAGAGGGAGGGAGCCTCAGTAAGCCAGCTACTGGAATGTGATACAGTCTGAGAGGGCAAAATCAAAACCTTTAGAATCTGCTCCAGTAAGAGACATCCCTGCCTGAAAGGTGCTCAGCTGGCGAAAAGGGGCAAAATTCTGGGTGGGACAGTATGGTCTCAGGATCCTCAGAGTCACAGAAATAACAAGGGTACCTGAGCCAGTAGAATTCCCAAGCATTGGAGCAGGGAAACTGATTATGGTCGGTGAGCCCAGGAGGGGGCTCTCAGCTCAGTTCACCATAAACCACAAGCCGCTGCTAAATCGGATGACCACTCTCCACATGGGAAATGTGCAAAGGACAAGGACGTGGGGCCCCTCCACCTTCCCCCAGGAGGATCAGTGTGGGCACACACCACAGGAGTCTGCAGAGTTTGGCACACACAGAAGTGAAGACCACTTATCCCTGAGGGTTTATTAAAGAGAGGGGACCAGGATCTTTTGGCTCTGGTGTTGGAGATCAGGCCCAGCCTTTTTTATTTTGATCCTCTAAAGAGGCACAAAAACTTCAAGGAACAAAAGCCACACAGAGGACCAGCTTACACTGAACCCAGCCTCCTGGCAAGGAGCTGTGCAACTCTGACCAAGCAAAGACACCTGAGAAGCAGCATTCCAGGCCCCTCTCCCCAGAAGACCAAATGGAAGAACAGGTGCATAGCAAGTTTATAGATCCCACAAGATTCTAAAACTCCAGCATTAGGGGAAAATAGTATATAGAATTCAATGTTTCTGTCTCATGATTCATTTATCTTTCAGTTTAAAATTTTCCATTTCTTTTTTTTCTTTTCCTCCTTTTCAACTAGTCTATTTATCAACTCTTTGTTTTTTAAGTCTTTTTTTAACTTCCATTTTTTACATTTATATTTTATAGATATATTTTTCATTTATAGTTTCCTTTCACTCTACTCAGTTTTATTTTTGTATATATACAAGTTTTGCTTTCTTTACAATTTTGGGATTCAGTGTCTTCTAACACAGAGACCAAAATATACCCAGGAACAACTAGGTCACCCTGTTTTGTCCACCCAGTGAGATTATATTCTCTTCCCCCACCCCTAATTTTTTTTCTTTTTCTTTTGCTCTTCTTTAGTTTCTAACCTCTTTGGATTTGTCTAGTATTTTGCTTGGGTCATGGTTGATATTATTGATTCTGCTCACTCATTCATCCATTTTTCTTTGGGAAAAATGACTAGAAGAAGGAATTCACAACAGAAGAAAGAACCAGGGGTAATACTCTCTGCCACAGATCTAATTGATATGGATATAAATAAAATGTCAGAGCTGGAATTCAGGATAACATAAAGTATAAAATTACTAGTTGGACTTGAAAAAAGCATAAAGGACACCAGAAAAATCTCTTAGTGCAGAAATGAGAACTAATTAGGCTGAAATTACAAATGCTCTGATATGCAGTCTTAATTGGATACTCTAACAGCTAAGGTAAATGAGGCAGAAGAGAGTGTAAGTGACATAGAAGACAAGTTGGTGGAAAGGAAGAAAGGTGAAGAAAACAGAGAAAAACAACTAATAGGGTATGAAGAGAGGCTTCAAGAAATCAGTGATGCCATAAAATGAACCAACTTCAGAATTTTGGGGGTGCCTGATGGTGAAGAGAGAGAGAAAGAGCCAGAAGGTGCATTTGAGCAGATCATAGCTGAGAACATCCCTAATATGGGGAAGGAAACAGGAATTCACATCAAAGGGGTAGAGAGGACCCCTCCCAAAATCAATTAAAATAGGTCAACACCCTGACATATAATAGTGAAGCTTGCAAATTTCAGAGATGAAGAGAAAATCCTGAAAGCAGCTCAAGATAAGAGGTTCCTAATCTACAGAGGTAGGAATATTAGACTGACATCAGACCTATCCACAGAGACCTGGCAGGCCAGAAAGGGCTGGCATGGTGTATTCGGGTACTAAATGAGAAAAACATGCAGCCAAGAATATTATATCCAGCAAGGCTCTCATTCAGAATAGAAGGAGAAATAAAGAGCTTCCAAGACAGATAGAAAATTAAAGAATATGTGACCGCCAAGCCAGCCCTAGAAGAAATATTAAGAGGGATCCTGTAAGTGAAGAGAGAGCTCAAGAGTAACATGAACCAGAAAGAAACAGAGACAATCTACAGAAACAGGGACATTACAGGTAATACAATGGCACTGAATTCATATCTTTCAATAGTTACTCTGAATGTAAATGAGCTAAATGTTCTAATCAAAAGACACAGAGTATCAGATTGGATAAAAAAGCAAGACCATATGCCATCTACAAGACACTAACTTTAGACTGAAAGACACCTCCAGACTGAAAGTGAGGGAATAGAGAACCATTTATCATGCTAATGGACCTCAAAAGAAAGCTAGGGTTACAAACCTCATATCAGACAAATTAGATTTTAAACCAAAGACTGTAGTAAGACATGAACAGGGACACTATATCATATTTAAAGAGTCTATCCAACAAGAAGATCTAACAATTGTAAATATTTATGCCCCTAACATGGGAGCAGCCAATTATATCAATCAATTAATAACCAAGTTAAAGAAACACATAGATAATAATACAATAATGGTAGGGGACTTCAACACCCAACTCACAGCAATGGACAGATTGTCTAAGCAGAAGATCAGGAAGAAAACAAGGGCTTTGAATGACATTGGACCAGATGGGCTTCACAGATATATACAGAACATTCCATCCTAAAGCAATAGAATATACATTCTTCTCAAGTGCACATGGAACTTTTTCCAGAATAGATCACATACTGGATCACAGATCAGGTCACCACTGATACCAAAAGAATGGGAATATTCCCTGGATATTTTCAGACCACAATGCTTTGAAGCTTGAACTCAGTTACAAGAGGAAATTTGGAAGGAACTCAAATGCTTGGAGGTTAAAGAGCATCCTACTAAAGAATGAATGGATCAACCAGGAAATTAAAGAAGAATTTTAAAAAGTCATGGAAACTAATGAGTATGAAAAAACAGCAGGTGGTCCTTAGAGGAAAATACATAACCATCCAAGCCTATCTCAAAAAGATTAGAAAAATCTCAGACAAACAAGCTAATCGTACACCTAAAGAAGCCAGAGAAAGAACAACAAATACAGCCTAAACCAAGCAGGAGCAGAGAAATAATAACAATTAGAGCAGAAATCAATTAAATGGAAACCAGAAGAACAGTAGAACAGATCAACAAAACTAGAAGCTGGTTCTTTGGAAGAATTAATAGTATCAATAACCCCTAGAGAGACATCAAAAAGAAAAGAGAAAGGACACAAATTAACGAAATCATGAATAAAAGGGGGAGAAATCATGACCAACACCAAGGACATATAGACAATTTTAGGAACATATTATGAGCAATTATATGCCAACAAATTAGGCAATCTAGAAAAAATGGATGCATTCCTGGAAACTTATAAACTACCAAAACTGAAACAGGAAGAAATAGAAAATCTGAACAATCCATAACCAGCAAGGAAATTGAAGCAGTAATCAAAAACTTCCCAAAAAGCAAGAGTCTGGGACCAGATGGATTCCCAGGGGAATTCTACCAAACATTTAAAGAAGAAATCATGCCTATTCTACTGAAGCTGTTTCGAAAAAAATAGAAATGTTAGGAAAATGTCCAAACTCATTCTATGAGGCCAGCATTACCTTCACCCCAAAGCCAGACAAAGACCCCATCAAAAAGGAGAATTAAAGACCAATATCCCTGATGAACCTGGATGCAAAAATTCTCACCAAAATACTAACCATTAGGATCCAATAGTACATTAAAAGGATTGTTCACCATGACCAAGTGGGATTTACTCCTGAGTTGCAAGCTTGGTTCAACCTCCATAAATCAATCAACATGACACAATACATTAATGAAAGAAAGGACAAGAACTATGTGATACTTTCAATTGATGCAGAAAAGGCATTTGACAAAATATAGCATCCTTTCTTGAGTAAAACCCTCCACAGTGTAGGGACAGAGGGAACATACTTTAATATCATAAAAATCATCTATTAAAATCCCACTGCACATATAATTTTCAATGGGGAAAAACTGAGAGCTTTTCCCCTAAGGTCAGGAAAACATCAGGGATGTCCACTATCACCACCAGTATTCAACTTAGTACTAGAAGTCCTAGCCTCAGCAATCTAACAACAAAAAGAAATAAAAGGCATTCAAATTGGCAAAGAAGTCGTCAAACTTTCTCTCTTCACTGATGACATGATACTTTATGTTGAAAACCCAAAAGACTCCACCCCAAAATTGCTAGGACTTATACAGCAATTCAGCAATGTGGCAGGATACAAAATCAATGCACAGAAATAGTTGCACTTCTATAGACTAACAATGATACTGAAGAAAGTGAAATTAAGGAATGAATCCCATTTATAATTGCAACCAGAAACCATAAGATACCTAGGATAAATCTAACCAAAGAGGTAAAGGATCTGTACTCTAAAAACTACAGAACACTTATGAAAGAAATTGAGAAAGACACAAAGAGATGGAAAAACATTCCATGCTCATTGATTGGAAGAATAAATATTGTTAAAATGTCTATGCTACCCAGAGCAATTTACACATTCAATGCAATCCCTATCAAAATACCTGAAAATTCTTCACAGAGCTGGAACAAATAATCCTAAAATTTATGTGAAACCAGAAAAGACCTCAAAAAGCCAGAGGAATGTTGAAAAAGAAAGCCAATGCTGGAGAGAGGAGTTAAGATGGCGGAGGAGTAGGGGACCCGTGCTGGATAGGTACCAGACCAGCATGAACATCCATGGAATCAGCCTAAGACGCAGGAAGATACATCTGAATCTCTACAAATGAACGTCTCCAGCGCTGAGTATTGAGGTACAAAGCGGAGCCTTGAAACCGCACACAGGTATCAGAAGATAAACGGAAGGGGGAGGGAGCCGCCGTATCCGGGTGCCGGGAAGCGGTAGCCACCTGCACGGGGGAGTGGGCGGACCACAGACCCAAACCCTCAAGACAGCAGAATGAGACACGGAGCTCCCGGGAGCGCGCAGGGCAGCTGACGGCTGGCGGTGTTAGAAACACAAAGGACAGAGATGCGCCGGCCCTGGAAGTGAGGGCTGGGATGCCGGGTGTGGGGCGCACAGCCCAGGATGCTGCAGGGTTGAGCAGCACCAACAGAAACAGAGTTAAAGTGGCCAGAACATCAGTGGAGAACGGGCCGCAATCCCTCCGTTCTGTGACAGAGGCTGAATTTTGGCCACTACTGCTCTGGCTCTCAGAAGAGGCACAGCAGACTGCCAGGGAAAGCCGTCAGAGAACAAAAGCCCGGAAATACCGGCTCACAGGGTGCCCATCCCCATCCCCCCTCGCAGGGGACACGGAGACTCTACCCAAACAGGGTTGCCTGAGTACTGGAGCAGCAGGCCCCTCCCCCAGAAGCCAGGCTGAAAAATCAAGAAGCCCACAACCCGGGGCACCTGGGTGGCACAGTGATTAAGCGCCTGTCTTTGGATTAGGGGGTGATCACAGCGCTCTGGAAAGGAGTCCCTCATCAGGCTTCTCCACTGGGAGACTGCTCATTCCTCTCCCAGTCCCCTGCTTTTGCTCCCTTTCTTGCTGACTGTCTGTCTCTCTCTCTCAAATAAATAAATAAAATCTTTAAAGAAGAAGCCCACATCCCTAATCTCTATAAAACAAGGGCACACGGCCTGGGTCCCAGTCAATTATTTGGGCTTTGGACAACCCCGCAATCTCTCCTCATCAGAATGACGAGAAGGAGAAGTCCCCCCCAGCAAAGAAAAGACAATGAGTCTGTGGCCTGTGCCACAGAATTAATAGATATGGAGGTAACCAAATTATCAGAAATGGAATTCAGAGCAACAATGGTCAAGATGATGAGTAGACTTGCAAAAAGTATTAAAGAAAATGTTACTGAGAATATAGAATGCCTAAGGGCAGAAATGAGCGAATCTGACAGAAATTAAAAATTCTATGAGCCAAATGCAGTCAAAACTAGAGGCTCTGATGGCCAGGGTCACCGAGGCAGAGGAACGCATTAGTGAATTGGAGGATGGGTTAGTAGAAGAAAAAACGAAAATAGAAGCTGGTCTTAAAAAAATCCACACCCACGAATGTAGATTATGGGAGGTTACTGACTCTATGAAAGGATCCAATGTCAGAATCATCGGCATCCCTGAGGGGGTGGAGAACAACAGAGGTCTAGAAGAGATATTTGAACAAATTGTACATGAAAACTTCCCTAATCTAGCGAGGGAAACAAACATTCGTGTCCAAGAAGCAGAGAAGACCCCACCCAAGCTCAACCACGACAAACCTACGCCACGTCACGTCATAGTGCAATTCGCAAATATTAGATCGAAGGATACAGTTTTGAAAGTGGCCAGGGCAAAGAAATTTCTCACGTACCAAGGCAAAGGTATCAGAATTACATCAGACCTGTCTACAGAGACCTGGAATGAGAGAAAGGCTTGGGGGGGCATTTTTAAAGCTCTTTCAGAGAAAAACATGCATCCAAGGATCCTTTATCCAGCAAGGCTGTGATTCAGAATTGATGGAGAAATAAAGATGTTCCAGAATGGCCAGTCATTAACCAATTTTGTAAAGATGAAACCAGCCCTACAGGAGATATTAAGGGGGGTTCTATAAAGATAAAAAGGCCCCAAGAGTAATACAGAGCGGAAAGTCAAAACCAATACAAACAAAGATTTTACTGGCAACATGGCAACATTAAAATCATATTTCTCAATAATCTCTCTCAATCTAAATGGCTTGAATGCTCCCATAAAATGCCACAGGGTTGCAGATTCGATAAATAGACATGACCCATCCATTTGCTGTCTACAAGAGACTCATTTTGAACCCAAAGATCCATTCAGACTTAGAGTAAGGGGATGG